>NC_088213.1:4458249-4475749 GCF_036934945.1 Oncorhynchus masou masou | reverse complement strand
CTGTAAACTTGGCAGTAGAAAATCTTAACAGTATATTTGACCTCTCAGCTTCCCTATCAAATCTAAAAATCTCAAATAGAAAACCGAAGAAAATTAACAACAATGACAAATGGTTTGATGAAGAATGCAAAATTCTAAGAAAGAAATTGAGAAACCTGTCCAACCAAAAACATAGAGACCCGGAAAACCTGAGTCTACGCCTTCACTATGGTGAATCACTAAAACAATACAGAAATACACTACGGAAAAGAAGGAACAGCATGTCAGAAATCAGCTCAATGTAATTGAAGAATCCATAGACTCTAACCACTTCTGGGAAAATTGGAAAACACTAAACAAACAACAACACGAAGAATTATCTATCCAAAATGGAGATGTATGGGTAAACCACTTCTCCAATCTTTTTGGCTCTATAACAAAGAATAAAGAGCAAAAACATATACATGATCAAATACAGATCTTAGAATCAACTATTAAAGACTACCAGAACCCACTGGATTCTCCAATAACATTGAATGAGTTACAGGACAAAATAAAAACCCTCAAACCCAAAAAGGCCTGTGGTGTTGATGGTATCCTCAATGAAATGATCAAATATACAGACAACAAATTCCAATTGGCTATACTAAAACTCTTTAACATCATCCTTAGCTCTGGCATCTTCCCCAATATTTGGAACCAAGGACTGATCACCCCAATCCACAAAAATGGAGACAAATTTGACCCCAATAACTACCGTGGAATATGCGTCAACAGTAACCTTGGGAAAATCCTCTGCATTATCATTAACAGCAGACTCGTACACTTCCTCAATGAAAACAATGTACTGAGCAAATGTCAAATTGGCTTTTTACCAAATTACCGTACAACAGACCATGTATTCACCCTGCACACCCTAATTGACAACCAAACAAACCAAAACAAAGGCAAAGTCTTCTCATGCTTTGTTGATTTCAAAAAAGCCTCCGACTCAATTTGGCATGAGGGTCTGCTATACAAACAGATGGAAACTGGTGTTGGGGGTAAAACATACAACATCATAAAATCCATGTACACAAACAACAAGTGTGCGGTTAAAATTGGCAAAAAACACACACATTTCTTCACACAGGATCGTGGGATGAGACAGGGATGCAGCTTAAGCCCCACCCTCTTTAACATATATATCAACGAGTTGGTGCGGGCACTAGAAAAGTCTGCAGCACCCGGCCTCACCCTACTAGAATCTGAAGTCAAATGTCTGCTGTTTGCTGATGATCTGGTGCTTCTGTCACCAACCAAGGAGGGCCTACAGCAGCACCTAGATCTTATGCACAGATTCTGTCAGACCTGGGCCCTGACAGTAAATCTCAGTAAGACCAAAATAATGGTGTTCCAAAAAAGGTCCAGTCACCAGGACCACAAATACAAATTCCATCTAGACTCTGTTGCCCTAGAGCACACAAAAAACTATACATACCTTGGCCTAAACATCAGCGCCACAGGTAACTTCCACAAAGCTGTGAACGATCTGAGAGACAAGGCAAGAAGGGCATTCTATGCCATCAAAAGGAACATAAATTTCAACATACCAATTAGGATTTGGCTAAAAATACTTGAATCAGTCATAGAGCCCATTGCCCTTTATGGTTGTGAGGTCTGGGGTCCGCTCACCAACCAAGACTTCACAAAATGGGACAAACACCAAATTGAGACTCTGCACGCAGAATTCTGCAAAAATATCCTCCGTGTACAACGTAGAACACCAAATAATGCATGCAGAGCAGAATTAGGCCGATACCCACTAATTATCAAAATCCAGAAAAGAGCTGTTAAATTCTATAACCACCTAAAAGGAAGCGATTCCCAAACCTTCCACAACAAAGCCATCACCTACAGAGAGATGAACCTGGAGAAGTGTCCCCTAAGCAAGCTGGTCCTGGGGCTCTGTTCACAAACACACCCTACAGAGCCCCATGACAGCAGCACAATTAGACCCAACCAAATCATGAGAAAACAAAAAGATAATTACTTGACACATTGGAAAGAATTAACAAAAAAACAGAGCAAACTAGAATGCTATTTGGCCCTACACAGAGAGTACACAGCGGCAGAATACCTGACCACTGTGACTGACCCAAAATTAAGGAAAGCTTTGACTATGTACAGACTCAGCGAGCATAGCCTTGCTATTGAGAAAGGCCGCCGTAGGCAGACATGGCTCTCAAGGGAAGACAGGCTATGTGCTCACTGCCCACAAAATGAGGTGGAAACTGAGCTGCACTTCCTAACCTCCTGCCCAATGTATGACCATATTAGAGAGACATATTTCCCTCAGATTACACAGATCCACAAAGAATTCGAAAACAAATCCAATTTTGAAAAACTCCCATATCTACTGGGTGAAATTCCACAGTGTGCCATCAGAGCAGCAAGATTTGTGACCTGTTGCCACGAGAAAAGGGCAACCAGTGAAGAACACGCACCATTGTAAATACAACACATATCTATGCTTATTTATTTTATCTTGTGTCCTTTACCATTTGCACATTGTAAAAACACTGTATATATATATAATATGACATTTGTAATGTCTTTATTGTTTTGAAACTTCTGTATGTGTGATGTCTACTGTTAATTTTTATTGTTTATTTCACCTTAAATATTATCTACCTTACTTGCTTTGGCAATGTTAACACATGTTTCCCATGCCAATAAAGCCCTTGGATTGAATTGAATTGAGAGAGAAGAAGGCAGAGAAGAGTTCTGTTCACAACATGACAAACAGAGAACACCTGACCAGTTCACCTGGCCGTGGAACCCTGACCTGTTCACCGGACGTGCTACCTGTCCCAGACCTGCTGTCTTCAACTCTCTAGAGACAGCAGGAGCGGTAGAGATACTCTCAATGATTGGCTATGAAAAGCCAACTGGTTCCTCTCTAGGTTTCTTACTAGGTTTTGGCCTTTCTAGGGAGTTTTCCTAGCCACCGTGCTTCTACACCTCCATTGCTTTGCTGTTTGGGGGTTTTAGGCTGTGTTTCTGTACAGCACTTTGAGATATCAGCTGATGTACGAAGGGCTTTATAAATACATTTGATTGATTGATCGTGTCTGTCTACCTGTTGTGCCTGTGAGAAGGAGGGTGCGTTGGTGGGCACCAGGATGTTTCTGCCAGCCTCTGCCAGCTGTCCGTGTCGACCAGCTCCCCACAGAAACACATCACACTTCCCTCCCAGGTGCCAGTCCTGGAGACAACAGAAACACAGAGAGATCATGGTCTGTCACAACAGGGGCCATTCAACATCTACCTTTACAACAGGACGACAACTGGGATTATCACATTTCAATTCAACGTGTCTCTTCAAAGTGCCTGAATGACAAAGAAATGAAGTGTCCAACATGTAATAGATCTGTTCTAGAGACCTGAAACAAACGAGAAAACACTGAAGACATCTTACCTCAGGTCTGGAGGTGGCCCAAGACATGATTTGTTCATCCATACCAGAACCCCATGTACTGTTGTCCTGTACAGACAAGAGAGTTTTAATCCATACCAGAACCACATGTACTGTTGTCCTGTAGGGACAAGAGAGTTTTAATCTATACCAGAACCACATGTACAGTTGTCCTGTAGAGAGAGAGTTTTAATCCATACCAGAACCACATGTACTGTTGTCCTGTATAGAGAGAGTTTTAATCCATACCAGAACCACATGTACTGTTGTCCTGTATAGAGAGAGTTTTAATCCATACCAGAACCACATGTACTGTTGTCCTGTATAGAGAGAGTTTTAATCCATACCAGAACCACATGTACTGTTGTCCTGTATAGAGAGAGTAGAGAGAGTATAGAGAGAGTTTTAATCCATACCAGAACCACATGTACTGTTGTCCTGTATAGAGAGAGTTTTAATCCATACCAGAACCACATGTACTGTTGTCCTGTATAGAGAGAGTTGTAATCCATACCAGAACCACATGTACTGTTGTCCTGTAGGGACAAGAGAGTTTTAATCTATACCAGAACCACATGTACTGTTGTCCTGTACAGAGAGTTTTAATCTATACCAGAACCACATGTACTGTTGTCCTCTATAGAGAGTTTTAATCTATACCAGAACCACATGTACTGTTGTCATGTACAGAGAGAGTTTTAATCTATACCAGAACCACATGTACTGTTGTCCTCTATAGAGTGAGTTTTAATCTATACCAGAACCACATGTACTGTTGTCCTGTATAGAGAGAGTTTTAATCCATACCAGAACCACATGTACTGTTGTTCTGTACAGAGAGAGTTTTAATCCATACCAGAACCACATGTACTGTTGTCCTGTATAGAGAGTTTTAATCTATACCAGAACCACATGTACTGTTGTCCTGTATAGAGAGAGTTTTAATCCATACCAGAACCACATGTACTGTTGTCCTGTATAGAGAGAGTTTTAATCCATACCAGAACCACATGTACTGTTGTCCTGTATAGAGAGAGTTTTAATCCATACCAGAACCACATGTAATGTTGTCCTGTACAGAGAGAGTTTTAATCCATACCAGACCCACATGTACTGTTGTCCTGTACAGAGAGAGTTTTAATCTATACCAGAACCACATGTACTGTTGTTCTGTACAGAGAGTTTTAATCCATACCAGAACCACATGTACTGTTGTCCTGTATAGAGAGAGTTTTAATCTATACCAGAACCACATGTACTGTTGTCCTGTATAGAGAGTTTTAATCCATACCAGAACCACATGTACTGTTGTCCTGTAGGGACAAGAGAGTTTTAATCTATACCAGAACCACATGTACTGTTGTCCTGTATAGAGAGAGTTTTAATCCATACCAGAACCCCATGTACTGTTGTCCTGTATAGAGAGAGTTTTAATCTATACCAGAACCACATGTACTGTTGTCCTGTACAAAGAGAGTTTTAATCTATACCAGAACCACATGTACTGTTGTCCTCTATAGAGAGAGTTTTAATCTATACCAGAACCCCATGTACTGTTGTCCTGTATAGAGAGTTTTAATCTATACCAGAACCACATGTACTGTTGTCCTGTATAGAGAGAGTTTTAATCCATACCAGAACCCCATGTACTGTTGTCCTGTATAGAGAGAGTTTTAATCCATACCAGAACCACATGTACTGTTGTCCTGTATAGAGAGAGTTTTAATCTATACCAGAACCACATGTACTGTTGTCCTGTACAAAGAGAGTTTTAATCTATACCAGAACCACATGTAATGTTGTCCTGTACAAAGAGAGTTTTAATCTATACCAGAACCACATGTACTGTTGTCCTGTACAGAGAGAGTTTTAATCTATACCAGAACCACACAACCACTTCTAGCCCAAATGTTGGTTATATCTTAGAGAGACAAGTCAGCTTCTAGCCCAAATGTTGGTTATATCTTAGAGAGACAAGTCAGCTTCTAGTCCAAATGTTGGTTATATCTTAGAGAGACAAGTCAGCTTCTAGTCCAAATGTTGGTTATATCTTAGAGAGACAAGTCAGCTTCTAGTCCAAATGTTGGTTATATCTTAGAGAGACAAGTCAGCTTCTAGACCAAATATTGGTTATATCTTAGAGAGACAAGTCAGCTTCTAGACCAAATGTTGGTTATATCTTAGAGAGACAAGTCAGCTTCTAGACCAAATGTTGGTTATATCTTAGAGAGACAAGTCAGCTTCTAGACCAAATGTTGGTTATATCTTAGAGAGACAAGTCAGCTTCTAGTCCAAATATTGGTTATATCTTAGAGAGACAAGTCAGCTTCTAGACCAAATGTTGGTTATATCTTAGAGAGACAAGTCAGCTTCTAGCCCAAATGTTGGTTATATCTTAGAGAGACAAGTCAGCTTCTAGACCAAATATTGGTTATATCTTAGAGAGACAAGTCAGCTTCTAGCCCAAATATTGGTTATATCTTAGAGAGACAAGTCAGCTTCTAGACCAAATGTTGGTTATATCTTAGAGAGACAAGTCAGCTTCTAGTCCAAATGTTGGTTATATCTTAGAGAGACAAGTCAGCTTCTAGCCCAAATGTTGGTTATATCTTAGAGAGACAAGTCAGCTTCTAGACCAAATATTGGTTATATCTTAGAGAGACAAGTCAGCTTCTAGACCAAATGTTGGTTATATCTTAGAGAGACAAGTCAGCTTCTAGACCAAATGTTGGTTATATCTTAGAGACAAGTCAGCTTCTAGTCCAAATATTGGTTATATCTTAGAGAGACAAGTCAGCTTCTAGACCAAATGTTGGTTATATCTTAGAGAGACAAGTCAGCTTCTAGCCCAAATGTTGGTTATATCTTAGAGAGACAAGTCAGCTTCTAGTCCAAATGTTGGTTATATCTTTGAGAGACAAGTCAGCTTCTAGCCCAAATGTTGGTTATATCTTAGAGAGACAAGTCAGCTTCTAGACCAAATATTGGTTATATCTTAGAGAGACAAGTCAGCTTCTAGCCCAAATATTGGTTATATCTTAGAGAGAAAAGTCAGCTTCTAGACCAAATGTTGGTTATATCTTAGAGAGACAAGTCAGCTTCTAGTCCAAATGTTGGTTATATCTTAGAGAGACAAGTCAGCTTCTAGCCCAAATGTTGGTTATATCTTAGAGAGACAAGTCAGCTTCTAGACCAAATATTGGTTATATCTTAGAGAGACAAGTCAGCTTCTAGACCAAATGTTGGTTATATCTTAGAGAGACAAGTCAGCTTCTAGACCAAATGTTGGTTATATCTTAGAGACAAGTCAGCTTCTAGTCCAAATATTGGTTATAACTTAGAGAGACAAGTCAGCTTCTAGACCAAATGTTGGTTATATCTTAGAGACAAGTCAGCTTCTAGTCCAAATGTTGGTTATATCTTAGAGAGACAAGTCAGCTTCTAGACCAAATGTTGGTTATATCTTAGAGAGACAAGTCAGCTTCTAGCCCAAATGTTGGTTATATCTTAGAGAGACAAGTCAGCTTCTAGTCCAAATGTTGGTTATATCTTAGAGAGACAAGTCAGCTTCTAGACCAAATGTTGGTTATATCTTAGAGAGACAAGTCAGCTTCTAGACCAAATGTTGGTTATATCTTAGAGAGACAAGTCAGCTTCTAGACCAAATGTTGGTTATATCTTAGAGAGACAAGTCCGCTTCTAGTCCAAATGTTGGTTATATCTTAGAGAGACAAGTCAGCTTCTAGACCAAATGTTGGTTATATCTTAGAGACAAGTCAGCTTCTAGCCCAAATGTCGGTTATATCTTAGAGAGACAAGTCAGCTTCTAGCCCAAATGTTGGTTATATCTTAGAGAGACAAGTCAGCTTCTAGACCAAATATTGGTTATATCTTAGAGAGACAAGTCAGCTTCTAGACCAAATGTTGGTTATATCTTTGAGAGACAAGTCAGCTTCTAGCCCAAATGTTGGTTATATCTTAGAGAGACAAGTCAGCTTCTAGACCAAATATTGGTTATATCTTAGAGAGACAAGTCAGCTTCTAGACCAAATGTTGGTTATATCTTAGAGAGACAAGTCAGCTTCTAGTCCAAATGTTGGTTATATCTTAGAGAGACAAGTCAGCTTCTAGCCCAAATGTTGGTTATATCTTAGAGAGACAAGTCAGCTTCTAGACCAAATATTGGTTATATCTTAGAGAGACAAGTCAGCTTCTAGCCCAAATATTGGTTATATCTTAGAGAGACAAGTCAGCTTCTAGACCAAATGTTGGTTATATCTTAGAGAGACAAGTCAGCTTCTAGTCCAAATGTTGGTTATATCTTAGAGAGACAAGTCAGCTTCTAGCCCAAATGTTGGTTATATCTTAGAGAGACAAGTCAGCTTCTAGACCAAATATTGGTTATATCTTAGAGAGACAAGTCAGCTTCTAGACCAAATGTTGGTTATATCTTAGAGAGACAAGTCAGCTTCTAGACCAAATGTTGGTTATATCTTAGAGACAAGTCAGCTTCTAGTCCAAATATTGGTTATATCTTAGAGAGACAAGTCAGCTTCTAGACCAAATGTTGGTTATATCTTAGAGAGACAAGTCAGCTTCTAGCCCAAATGTTGGTTATATCTTAGAGAGACAAGTCAGCTTCTAGTCCAAATGTTGGTTATATCTTTGAGAGACAAGTCAGCTTCTAGCCCAAATGTTGGTTATATCTTAGAGAGACAAGTCAGCTTCTAGACCAAATATTGGTTATATCTTAGAGACAAGTCAGCTTCTAGCCCAAATATTGGTTATATCTTAGAGAGAAAAGTCAGCTTCTAGACCAAATGTTGGTTATATCTTAGAGAGACAAGTCAGCTTCTAGTCCAAATGTTGGTTATATCTTAGAGAGACAAGTCAGCTTCTAGCCCAAATGTTGGTTATATCTTAGAGAGACAAGTCAGCTTCTAGACCAAATATTGGTTATATCTTAGAGACAAGTCAGCTTCTAGACCAAATGTTGGTTATATCTTAGAGACAAGTCAGCTTCTAGACCAAATGTTGGTTATATCTTAGAGACAAGTCAGCTTCTAGTCCAAATATTGGTTATAACTTAGAGAGACAAGTCAGCTTCTAGACCAAATGTTGGTTATATCTTAGAGAGACAAGTCAGCTTCTAGTCCAAATGTTGGTTATATCTTAGAGAGACAAGTCAGCTTCTAGACCAAATGTTGGTTATATCTTAGAGAGACAAGTCAGCTTCTAGCCCAAATGTTGGTTATATCTTAGAGAGACAAGTCAGCTTCTAGTCCAAATGTTGGTTATATCTTAGAGAGACAAGTCAGCTTCTAGACCAAATGTTGGTTATATCTTAGAGAGACAAGTCAGCTTCTAGACCAAATGTTGGTTATATCTTAGAGAGACAAGTCAGCTTCTAGACCAAATGTTGGTTATATCTTAGAGAGACAAGTCCGCTTCTAGTCCAAATGTTGGTTATATCTTAGAGAGACAAGTCAGCTTCTAGACCAAATGTTGGTTATATCTTAGAGAGACAAGTCAGCTTCTAGACCAAATGTTGGTTATATCTTAGAGAGACAAGTCAGCTTCTAGACCAAATGTTGGTTATATCTTAGAGAGACAAGTCAGCTTCTAGACCAAATGTTGGTTATATCTTAGAGAGAAAGTCAGCTTCTAGCCCAAATGTTGGTTATATCTTAGAGAGACAAGTCAGCTTCTAGCCCAAATGTTGGTTATATCTTAGAGAGACAAGTCAGCTTCTAGCCCAAATGTTGGTTATATCTTAGAGAGACAAGTCAGCTTCTAGTCCAAATGTTGGTTATATCTTAGAGAGCGATTGAATGCCCCTGATTCCGCATGTGTTTTTCTGTTGCTCATTAAGAAAAAGGGAGATTTCAGTCTTCACTTGTTGTATGTGGCAGTTCCTGCTGTTTCCCCCATGAGACGCCAGAGGAACAAAGACAGTAACACTTCCTCAAAATAGTCAAAGAACTTAATCAAAGATAACTCAAGATACGGGGCGGCAGGGTAGCCTAGTGGTTAGAGCATTGGACTAGTAACCGGAAGGTTGCAAGTTCAAGTCCCAAAGCTGACAAGGTACAAATCTGTCATTCTGCCCCTGAACAGGCAGTTAACCCACTGTTCCTAGGCCGTCATTGAAAATAAGAATTTGTTCTTACCTGACTTGCCTAGTTAAATAAAAATATCTGTCATTAATTTAGACGGGGGGTTTGCAGAGGAGATTTTAGTCGTGCATTTTATATCTGTCTATAGTATTTGGTGCAGTATTTCTTAAGTTAAAATAAAACGCGCGCCGTGTTTCCTTGTGTAAACCTGATGCGGGTGCAGGTCTGTCTGTTCTGCACTACGATTGGACAGAACGCAATCACCTCACCTGTTAGTTAATCCAGCATTATTGTACAAAGTGGGCATTGTGGAAATCAAAACCCAACCCTCAAGTCCTGACCAACTCTTGTACTCAAATTTACAGAACTCTTGTTTTTGGAAAAAATACTGACTTTACGGACCAAAAATAAACCTACTTACACTTTTTCGGACATTTTTGGTTTTGACTAATATGGTTGTTATATATTAGGCATTATATTATGTTATATAAGGCGTTTTCAAGCAGAGAAGTTGGTTCCACAGTTCAGTTGTACTTTTAAAGATCCACTCTGTCAGAGCAATAGAGGTTCATTGTCTTCTGTAGAAAGCTCACCATGAGAAGGACCATCTCCTCCTTGGGTACAGGCTCCAGGTCGGGAACAGCAAAGGCCTCTGGGAACGTGTTGCCCCGAGCCAGGGCCTCCGCTGCCTTCACAGTGGTGGAGAAGCAGTCTAGCCACGCCCACTCGCCGGGTGACCAGGTGGCTGGTTCCAGGGGACAGAGGCGGAGGTGGGGGGACGGGAGGGGAACACAGGAGCTGATCCAGGTGTAACCCCACGGCCAGGGAGGCCAGGCACTGCATGTAGGGGCTGTGGACCAGCTGTTCTCCACACACTACGTGGGGCTGGAGGACCAAACAGGAAGTACACATTTAGACGTGGGTGTTATAACATATGTTATGGTAACCGACTACGGTGAAAACAACTACGATTAAAAAAGGAAGTAGGAAGGATTTTAGACAGTTATGATCGATTACCTTGGAATGAAACTGGGCTGTCATTTACTTACAAATAACACACACGCAGGCACGCGCACACACACACGCACGCACGCACGCACACACACACACACACACACACCAACTACCTTCTCGTATGAGTACTGCTCCTGCAGCATAACAGGCAGCCTCTCCAGGAAGGCTCTCATGCAGGGAGCCATGTTCAATCCCACAACCCCCTGCTTCTTCAGCGCCGTCCGGCAGGTGGCGAGCACCTGGTGAGAGGACATGAAGTCTGTCGAGCAGTTCACCACCAACACGTCCTGAGGACAAAGACAACAACAGAATCAGGAGAGTCGGACAAGAGTCAAATACATACAAGAAGCCCATTTAAACTGTACTGTAGTATCCTCTAGTCAGAGTTGAGTCAGTCCATACTGTAGTATCGTTTAGTCAGAGTTGAGTCAGTCCATACTGTAGTATCCTTTAGTCAGTCCATACTGTAGTATCCTTTAGTCAGAGTTGAGTCAGTCCATACTGTAGTATTCTTTAGTCAGAGTTGAGTCAGTCCATACTGTAGTATCCTCTAGTCAGAGTTGAGTCAGTCCATACTGTAGTATCCTTTAGTCAGAGTTGAGTCAGTCCATACTGTAGTATCCTTTAGTCAGTCCATACTGTAGTATCCTCTAGTCAGAGTTGAGTCAGTCCATACTGTAGTATCCTTTAGTCAGAGTTGAGTCAGTCCATACTGTAGTATCCTTTAGTCAGAGTTGAGTCAGTCCATACTGTAGTATCCTTTAGTCAGAGTTGAGTCAGTCCATACTGTAGTATCCTTTAGTCAGAGTTGAGTCAGTCCATACTGTAGTATCCTTTAGTCAGAGTTGAGTCAGTCTATACTGTAGTATCCTCTAGTCAGAGTTGAGTCAGTCCATACTGTAGTATCCTTTAGTCAGTCCATACTGTAGTATCCTCTAGTCAGAGTTGAGTCAGTCCATACTGTAGTATCCTTTAGTCAGAGTTGAGTCAGTCCATACTGTAGTATCCTTTAGTCAGTCCATACTGTAGTATCCTTTAGTCAGAGTTGAGTCAGTCCATACTGTAGTATCCTTTAGTCAGAGTTGAGTCAGTCTATACTGTAGTATCCTCTAGTCAGAGTTGAGTCAGTCCATACTGTAGTATCCTTTAGTCAGTCCATACTGTAGTATCCTCTAGTCAGAGTTGAGTCAGTCCATACTGTAGTATCCTTTAGTCAGAGTTGAGTCAGTCCATACTGTAGTATCCTTTAGTCAGAGTTGAGTCAGTCCATACTGTAGTATCCTCTAGTCAGAGTTGAGTCAGTCCATACTGTAGTATCCTTTAGTCAGAGTTGAGTCAGTCCATACTGTAGTATCCTCTAGTCAGAGTTGAGTCAGTCCATACTGTAGTATCCTTTAGTCAGAGTTGAGTCAGTCCATTGTGACCCCCTCCCACTCCGTCTGCTGTATTCTGTTTGTTCTTGTTTCCTTATTAGGATGCCGGTGGGCGGAGTTGGGGAGGGTCGTCAGCTACATGGGAAACACCTGGGCCAGGTGTGTCCCAGGATAAATAGACCTCCTCTACATTCATGGAGGAGACTCTCTCCATGCAGACACCATTGTAGATTGTGTTGTGGTTCTTGGTGGTCTTTTGTTTATTTGCTTTGGCACCTTTCAACAACCTGCATTATCACATTCATGCATGCAAAACACTCACTTACACTGCTGATTACTGATTACACACACCATTGTATATTATACTTAGTTACTTATTTAATAAATATATATATATTGCTACTCCTTATCTCCACGTTGTCTCCCTTTGTTACGGGCTTTGAGCCGGTTCGTGACAAGTGGGGACTCGTCCGGGATCTTTTGAACTATTGGTTTGGGAGGCCGTGGAGTTACGTGTTTGGTTTGCATATTTTGTTTGCGTGTGATAGGCCCAGTATTGGTTGCCTTTGTTATTTTGTTTGCGTGCTGTGTTGGAGAGAGTATAATGGTTAGTTTCCAGGCCCTGCTTAGCCTGAACTCTTGTTCTACTTTCTGTTGGGACGTCAGTCTGAGGTGAGTAATCGGCTGTGTACCTCAGTGGGAGATTTGGGTAGGGTAGTGGAACTTGCTACCTGGAGCTATAGCCTTTTCCCCTGATAGGTTTAGCGACGTGTTTCATTTTTTGGAATATGTTGGGCATGGTTAATGTTTGTTATTTTTGTGTGGTGTCTGTGGACTGAGCAGTTGTCTCGGGGCACATCCGTGGCTTGGTGGAATTTACCAGCATGCTGGGGAGTTTTCCTTGCCAGCGGGCTACAGTGCGTAAATTCCCACCGCAAATCTGCACGAAGACTAGGGTTGAGTTATTGTAGGTTTTGGGGAAGCTCCATATCTCATCTCTCTTCTGTGGTGCTCAGGGTGATTGTCAATTCTCGGGTTGTAGTGTGGTTTGCTCAGCAGAAGGGAAGAGCGTCATGGCGTCTTATGTAGATGAGTTCATTCGCTCTCCATCGGAGGGATTGTTAGATTTAGGTACTAAAGAACAGCTGTTGAAGGTCGCGGAACACTACAAGGTTGAGATTAGTGATAAACGTCTAAAAAATTCTATTAGGTTGATATTGAAGGCCAATCTGATGGAGAGTGGTATTCTTAAAGTTACCACTGGGCCAGCCTCTGCTGAGGATTGGTCGTCTCCCAGTAATGTTACAATGGCCATTCCATCGGTTAGTCCTAGTAGCCTTTTTTTGAACAGCAGAAAGAACTGCTTCTGTTACAGCTGGAGCATGATCGTGAGAAGAGAGAGCATGATCGGCAGCATGATCGTGAGAAGCTAGAGCATGATCGTATAAAATATGAAAAGGAATTGGCATTTAAACAAGATATGGAGCGTGCAAAGCTCAAGTTGCAACAAGAACGTATAGAGTTGGTTAGGGAAGGAAAGATCTCAGGGGAGAGTTTGTTTTGGGAAGGTGACCCAGATTTACCTAGGGGTAGTTCCGTTTTTGGTCGTGCCCCAGAGACATTTGATATTGTTGGGAACTTACGGTTATTGCCTCAGTTTAATGAAAGGGACCCCGAGACATTCTTTTCGTTGTTTGAGCGGGTTGCTGACGCTAGGAGTTGGCCTGATTCTGACCGCACTTTAATGTTGCAGTGTGTGCTGACTGGTAAGGCGCAGGAAGCATATTCAGCTCTTAGTGTACATGACAGTGCCAGTTATGATAAAGTTAAAACAGCTGTGTTACAGATTTATGAATTGGTCCCTGAGGCTTACCGCCAACGATTTAGGACTTTAAAAAGGGATGATAAGCAGACTCATGTTGAGTTTGCGCGACAATTATCTTTACAGTTTAATCGCTGGTGTTCCGCCTCTGCAGTTGTGACTTTCAAGGGCTGTGTGATCTGATTATGTTAGAGCAATTTAAAGACACAATTCCTGATCGTATTGCCACGTATATTAACGAACAGAAAGTAAAGAATGTTGCTGAAGCTGCGGTTTTGGCGGACGAGTATGTGTTGACTCACAAAAGTGTCTTTGCAGAGCCCCGTATTCGGAAAGAGTGGGGGCGTTCGGATAGATTTGGGCTTCGCTCACCGAGATACTTTGGTTCACGGGCAGAGTTCTATCCAACTCGGGTTGAGCCTGACTCCCATGGTAAAGCTGACTTTGGGCAGGAGTGTCACTACTGTCAAGGTTCAGGTCATTGGAAAAACGAATGTCCACTTCTCAAGGCAAAGGGTGCTTACGCTAAATCTAAGCCTACCGCGTTAGCTGCACCTGTTCCACATCAGTTCACCCATGACTCATTTCCTCAGGCCCAAGAGAATGTGAAAGTCCATATTGATCCAGACTATTTACCTTTCATTACGGAAGGTTTTGTGTCTATGTTAGGAAGTAAAGACCTAGTGGCAGTGAAGATCCTGAGAGACACAGGAGCCTCTGAATCATTTGTGTTGGAGTCTGTGTTACCCTTTTCTGCTGAGACTGATTCAGGGAATAGTGTTCTAATTAGGGGAATAGGTTTGAACACTCTGTCAGTTCCATTGCATAAACTGATGTTGGATTGTGGGCTGGTGAAGGGTGAAGTTGTTATGGGGGTGCGTCCTTCGTTGCCTATTGAGGGTATCGACGTGATCCTTGGGAATAACTTGGCTGGTGAGCGTGTATGGCCTGTCGTGTTTCCATCTCTAGTGGTTTCCACTAAGCCGTCATTTGTTGGGATTCCTGATGAGAGTGTACAGAGTTTCCCAGAGGTGTTCTCTGCATGTGCAGTGACACGTTCTATGGGTCGTGGCGAACTGGTCACTGCTCCGACTAATGATAATAATACAAAGTATGTCACTGTTTTCCCTGTTATCCCGTTATCTGTAACCCGCTCAGATCTAATCAATGCACAACGGAATGACCCCACGCTAGAAGAGTTGCGTGACCAAATTGTGCCTGTGGAACAGTTGGGAGATGTCGCCCATGGCTATTTTCTCCAAGAGGATGTCCTGATGAGAAAGTGGGTGTCTCATGATAGTTGTTTTCTAGGGGAGGCAATTAGTCAGGTTGTTGTACCAGTTAAGCTTCGTGAGTTGGTGTTGGAAACTTCTCACAGCGACGTTGCTGGACATATGGGGGTGAGGAAAACCTACAATCGCATATTAAGACATTTCTTTTGGCCTAGATTAAAGAGGGATGTTTCTGATTTTATCAAAACTTGTCACACCTGTCAATTAACTGGTAAGCCTAATCAAGCTATTAAACCAGTTCCATTGTTTCCTATTCCTGTACTTAGCCAACCTTTTGAGTATCTGATTATTGACTGTGTGGGTCCTCTGCCTCGTTCTAAAAGGGTAGCAGTTACCTGTTCACTGTGATGTGTCAGACCACTAGGTTTCCTGCTGCCTATCCTCTTCGATCTATCACAACTAAATCTGTGTTAAAAGCTTTAACTCAGTTTCTCTCATTGTTTGGAATCCCTAAGGTCATTCAGAGTGATCAAGGCTCTAATTTCACCTCTAATCTGTTTAGTCAGGTTCTTCAACAGCTCCATATTAAACACAATTTGTCTAGCGCCTATCACGCAAAGTCAAGGAGCACTGGAACGTTTCCATCAAACTCTTAAGTCTTTGTTGAGAGCTTATTGTACTGAGATGGATAAGGATTGGGAGGAGGGGTTGCCTTGGTTACTGTTAGCTGCTAGGGAAGTTTCACAGGAGAGCACAGGTTTCAGTCCAAATGACCTTGTGTTTGGACATAGGGTGCGTGGACTTTTATCCGTTCTCCAGGATGACTGGAAGTCTCCCGAGCCTCCTCAGTCCCTATTATCGTATGTGTGTGATTTCCGGCGACGGCTGTACGCCGCTGGTGAAATGGCTAAAGAGAAGTTATCATCTGCACAGGAGAGGATGAAGGGCATATTTGATCGCCGAACTGAGCCTCGTCACTTTAGTCCAGGTGACCAGGTTCTTGCTCTGCTGCCAATTGTTGGTTCTCCTTTACAAGCTAAGTTTCAAGGTCCATATACAGTGGTGCGCCAGTACACTGAGCAAAATTATCTAGTTGCCACTCCAGAACGGAGGAAAGCACACCAGCTGTGCCATGTAAATCTGTTAAAACCCTATTATGCACGTTCCTCTGAGACTGAACAGTGGGATTCTACAGAGCACGGTAAACCTGTTCTTTTGGCTGATACAGTTGTTTCCTTGAGTTCTTGTCGTGCTAGATCTGGGCATGAGGAGGAAGATGTTCCTGGTCCTGACGATTGTATATTGCAGGGTAGATTAAAAAATTCAGAAACACTGGATATTTTAGACAGTCTTCTCACTCACCTACCTGATGATGGGCGTGAAGAGATGGTTGGTCTGATTCAGAGCTTTCCAGGTTTATTTTCAGATACACCTACACGTACAAACTTAATAGAACATGATATTGACATTGGAGGGGCTGACCCCATTCGTCAGCGGTTCTATAGAGTTTCTTCAGAGAAACTACGTTGTCTGGATGCTGAGGTCAAGTACATGCTGGAGAGTAAGATAGCAGAGCCTTCTTTCTCCAGTTGGGCTTCTCCCTGTATCTTGGTCAGTAAACCGGATGGAACAAACCGATTTTGTACGGACTACCGTAAGGTAAATAGTGTCACAAAGCCAGATTCATTTCCTCTTCCTCGAATGGAGGACTGTGTTGATCAAGTCGGTGCAGCTAAGTTTGTGAGCAAATTTGACCTGTTAAAAGGCTATTGGCAGGTGCCACTGACGAGTAGGGCACGTGAAATCTCTGCCTTTATTACACCCTTTGGTCTGTACTCGTATTCGGTTATGAGTTTCGGTTTGCGCAATGCACCTGCCACTTTTCAGCGACTTATGAACAGGGTTGTCGCCGGTCTGACCGGGTGCGCTGTTTATTTGGACGATGTAGTGATATATGCAGATACTTGGGAAGAACATCTGTCCCGTATTCAAGCCTTGTTCGAACGTCTGGCTGCGGGTCGCCTCACAATCAATCTGGCTAAATGTGAGTTTGCTCAGGCGACCGTTACATACCTTGGAAAAGTGGTTGGGCAGGGGGAAGTGCGTCCTGTTCGGGCTAAAGTGGTGGCTATTGATGCTTTTCCACCACCAACTACTAAAAAGGAACTAATGCGTTTCTTGGGCATGATTGGCTATTACCTTAGTTTTTGTAGTAACTTCTCCACTGTGGTCGCTCCCTTGACAGATCTGCTGAAAGCTAAGGCTGTTTATGTGTGGTCTACTCGTTGTCAACACGCTTTTGAAGATGTAAAGAGGTTGCTTACCTCAACTCCGGGGCTGGCTGCTCCTCGCATGGATTTGTCATTTACCTTGCAGGTGGATGCTAGTCATGTGGGGGCAGGTGCAGTTTTGCTGCAAGCAGATGTGTCTGGGATTGAGAGGCCTGTTAGTTTTTTTTTCTAAAAAGTTTAACGATTATCAGTTGAATTATTCAGTTATTGAAAAGG
>NC_088213.1:4447475-4452749 GCF_036934945.1 Oncorhynchus masou masou | reverse complement strand
TATGTTTGGTTAGTTATCTACTCTACATAATGTTTGGTTAGTTATCTACTCTACATAATGTTTGGTTAGTTATCTACTCTACGTTATGTTTGGTTAGTTATCTACTCTACATTATGTTTGGTTAGTTATCTACTCTACATAATGTTTGGTTAGTTATCTACTCTACATTATGTTTGGTTAGTTATCTACTCTATGTTATGTTTGGTTAGTTATCTACTCTACATTATGTTTGGTTAGTTATCTACTCTACATAATGTTTGGTTAGTTATCTACTCTACATAATGTTTGGTTAGTTATCTACTCTTATTTTGTTTGTTATTATCTACTTACGTTATTATCTACTCTACATAATGTTTGGTTAGTTATCTACTCTACATTATGTTTGGTTAGTTATCTACTCTACATTATGTTTGGTTAGTTATCTACTCTACATTGTTTGGTTATTATCTACTCACGTTTGTTTGGTTAGTTATCTACTCTACATTATGTTTGGTTAGTTATCTACTCTACATTTGGTTATGTTTGGTTAGTTATCTACTCTACATTATGTTTGGTTAGTTATCTACTCTACGTTATGTTTGGTTAGTTATCTACTCTACGTTATGTTTGGTTAGTTATCTACTCTACATTATGTTTGGTTAGTTATCTACTCTACATAATGTTTGGTTAGTTATCTACTCTACGTTATGTTTGGTTATTATCTACTCTACATTGTTTGGTTAGTTATCTACTTACATAATGTTTAAGATTACTCTACATCTACATTATGTTTGGTTAGTTATCTACTCTACATTATGTTTGGTTAGTTATCTACTCTACATTATGTTTGGTTAGTTATCTACTCTACATTATGTTTGGTTAGTTATCTACTCTACATAATGTTTGGTTAGTTATCTACTCTACATAATGTTTGGTTAGTTATCTACTCTACATAATGTTTGGTTAGTTATCTACTCTACATAATGTTTGGTTGAATTATCTACTCTACATAATGTTTGGTTAGTTATCTACTCTACATTAGTTATCTACTTACATAATGTTTGGTTAGTTATCTACTCTACGTTTGTTTGGTTAGTTATCTACTCTACATTATGTTTGGTTAGTTATCTACTCTACATTATGTTTGGTTAGTTATCTACTCTACATTATGTTATGTTTGGTTAGTTATCTACTCTACATTATGTTTGGTTAGTTATCTACTCTACATTATGTTTGGTTAGTTATCTACTCTACATTATGTTTGGTTAGTTATCTACTCTACATTATGTTTGGTTAGTTATCTACTCTACATTATGTTTGGTTAGTTATCTACTCTACATTATGTTTGGTTAGTTATCTACTCTACATTATGTTTGGTTATGTTTGGTTAGTTATCTACTCTACGTTATGTTTGGTTAGTTATCTACTCTACGTTATGTTTGGTTAGTTATCTACTCTACATTATGTTTGGTTAGTTATCTACTCTACATTATGTTTGGTTAGTTATCTACTCTACATTATGTTTGGTTAGTTATCTACTCTACATTATGTTTGGTTAGTTATTACTATCTACTCTACATTATGTTTGGTTAGTTATCTACTCTACATTATGTTTGGTTAGTTATCTACTCTACATTATGTTTGGTTAGTTATCTACTCTACATTATGTTTGGTTAGTTATCTACTCTACATTATGTTTGGTTCGTTATCTACTCTACATTATGTTTGGTTAGTTATCTACTCTACATTATGTTTGGTTAGTTATCTACTCTACATTATGTTTGGTTCGTTATCTACTCTACATTATGTTTGGTTAGTTATCTACTCTACATTATGGTTGGTTAGTTATCTACTCTACATTATGTTTGGTTAGTTATCTACTCTACATTATGTTTGGTTAGTTATCTACTCTACATTATGTTTGGTTTAGTTTGGTTAGTTATCTACTCTACATTATGGTTGGTTAGTTATCTACTCTACATTATTATGTTTGGTTAGTTATTCACTACTCTACATTATGTTTGGTTAGTTATCTACTCTACATTATGTTTGGTTAGTTATCTACTCTACATTATGTTTGGTTAGTTATCTACTCTTACATTATGTTTGGTTAGTTATCTACTCTACATTATGTTTGGTTAGTTATCTACTCTACATTATATTTGGTTAGTTATCTACTCTACATTATGTTTGGTTAGTTATCTACTCTACATTATGGTTTGGGTTAGTTATCTACTCTACATTATGTTTGTTTAGTTATCTACTCTACATTATGTTTGGTTATTATCTACTCTACATTATGTTTGGTTAGTTATCTACTCTACATTATGTTTATCTACTCTACATTATGTTGGGTTTAGCGCTCTTGGCTTGTCAACATGTCAAATTACAGAAAGCAGTGCTGGTAATTGGATATCGCTGATAAAACTGTGTGAAAACCAATCAGGTGACAACAATTTCCCTCCTGAACCTTCACCCCGTCTACACTAATCATTATGGTTGGCTATAAGATGTCTCAGCTGGTACCTTGATGCTGTAAAAACGCTGGGGTTATTCAGGAAGTACAACGATATGAGAAATAGTGCCCCCTAGTGGACTAAATGATGTTGTGTTAATTATTGGTCACTGAAACGGAAGAGACTTTGCCTTATTTATTATTTTTATTTTATTTTACCTTTGTTTAACTTGGCAAGTCAGCTAAGAACACATTCTTATTTTACAATGATGGCCTACCGTTGAACGCGTGGGTTAACTGCCTCGTTCAGGGGCAGAACGACAGATTTGTACCTTGTCAGCTCGGGGGATCCGATCTCTGTCTGTATATTGAGTTTTATTTATGAGGTCCCAGAGTTAGCAGCCATTTTTACCTAAAGTGTTTAGTGAATGGAGTCACTATTCTGATTGTCCCTCTTCTCTCCCTCTCCTCAGTTCTTCCTGCTCATCCTGGTCATCTTCCTGGCAGAGTTAGCAGCAGCCATCTTGGCCTTCGTATTCCGGGAGCATGTGAGTGTTTCTCTGTTTCTCTGTCTGATTGGAATCCGGTAACATCATCAGGATGTTACGCATCCATATTAGGACAGGGTGTGCCACTATCAGGGCATCAGTCTGATAGTGTAACGACGACTGTGAGGGATGCCTTTTATAGGGGTTGTCAAAACAAGCCTGCCGTGGAGACTTGTAACTGAAAGTGCTTCGAGGAATCAGCTACAACAGGGAACAGATCCACCCGTGGCGTTGCTACGGTAATGGGGTTGTCCAAGCAAACGAACTCACCGTAAAGCACCTGGTAACGATTCTCACTTCCAAATTCTGGCCAAAAGGTTATCGGGACCGCGAGAGGTCGACGTGGGTTTTAAAGGACGTTGTAAACTGTTCGGTAGAATCTAAAGACACGATTCTCTTTATTGTGCAGCTCACCAGAGAGAAGTTTACCGGAGATCTGAAGAGACACTACCAGGGACACAACAACACGGACGCCTTCACCTCCACGTGGAACGCCTCATGACCACCGTAAGAGTCCGGTCAGGGTCCGGTCAGGGTCCGGGTCAGGGTCCCGTCAGGGTTAGGGTCCGTCAGGGTCCGGTTCAGGGTCCTGTCAGGGTCCGTTCAGGGTCCGGTCAGGGTCAGGGTCCGGTCCGGGTCAGGGTCCCGTCAGGGTTAGTCCGGTCAGGGTCCGGTCAGGGTCCGGTTCAGGGTCCGTCAGGGTCAGGGTCGGTCCGGGTCAGGGTCCCGTCAGGGTTAGGGTCCGGTCAGGGGGTCCGGGTCAGGGTCCCGTCAGGGTCAGGGTCCGGACAGGGTCAGGGTCCGGACAGGGACAGGGTCAGGGTCCGGTCAGGGTCAGGGTCCGGTCAGGGTCCGGGTCAGGGTCCCGTCAGGGTCAGGGTCCGGACAGGGTCAGGGTCCGGACAGGGACAGGGTCAGGTCGGTCAGGGTCAGGGTCCGGTCAGGGTCCGGTCCGGGTCAGGGTCAGGGTCCGTTCAGGGTCCGGGTCAGGGTCCCGTCAGGGTCCAGGGTCCGGACAGGGTCAGGGTCCGGACAGGGTCCGGTCAGGGTCTGTCAGGGTCCGGTCAGGGTCCGGTCAGGGTCAGGGGCCGGTCAGGGTCCGGTCAGGGTCAGGGTCGGTCAGGGTCAGGGGTCCACGTCCAGGGTCAGGGGTCCCGTCAGGGTTAGGGTCGGTCAGGGTCAGGGTCCTGTCAGGGTCCGTTCAGGTCAGGGTCCGGTCAGGGTCCGGGTCAGGGTCCCGTCAGGTTAGGGTCCGGTCAGGGTCCGGGTCAGGGTCCCGTCAGGGTCAGGGTCCGGACAGGGTCAGGGTCCGGACAGGGACAGTGTCAGGGTCCGGTCAGGGGCCGGTCAGGGTCCGGGTCAGGGTCCCGTCAGGGTCCGGACAGGGTCAGGGTCCCGTCAGGGTCAGGGTCCGTTCAGGGTCCGGGTCAGGGTCCGGTCAGGGTCCGGACAGGGCCAGGGTCCGGACAGGGACAGGGTCCGGTCAGGGTCAGGGGTCCTGTCAGGGGTCCGGCCCGGTCAGGGTCAGGGGCCGGTCAGGGTCCGGTCAGGGTCCGGTCAGGGTCCGGTCAGGGTCAGGGTCCGGTCAGGGTCAGGGTTCAGACGGCCCAGAGACAGTCCACTCTGTCCATTATTAGTATCACCCTCATTTCTGTCTGTATAAAACATCACTACACAGTACTAATCTACCATGTCTCTCTGTCTGTATACAGTACTAATCTACCATGTCTCTCTGTCTGTATACAGTACTAATCTACCATGTCTCTCTGTCTGTATACAGTACTAATCTACCATGTCTCTCTGTCTGTATACAGTACTAATCTACCATGTCTCTCTGTCTGCAGAACATCACTATACAGTACTAATCTACCATGTCTCTCTGTCTGTATACAGTACTAATCTACCATGTCTCTCTGTCTGTATAAAACATCACTATACAGTACTAATCTACCATGTCTCTCTGTCTGTATAGAACATCACTATACAGTACTAATCTACCATGTCTCTCTGTCTGTATACAGTACTAATCTACCATGTCTCTCTGTCTGTATACAGTACTAATCTACCATGTCTCTCTGTCTGTATAGAACATCACTATACAGTACTAATCTACCATGTCTCTCTCTGTATAGTTTGACTGCTGTGGGGTGAACAGCCCGGATGACTTTGAGGAGAGCCTGTTCAGGCTCCTCAGCCCAGACAAGATGGTTCCTGGGGTGTGTTGCCAGGGCAACGGTCACCCTGGAGATGCGGTGGATGACCTCAGCAGGGACGAGTGTCTGAGGGGAAGCA
>NC_088213.1:4384975-4444975 GCF_036934945.1 Oncorhynchus masou masou | reverse complement strand
CAACCCTGTTCCTGGAAGAGGGTTAGACTGAAAAATTACAGGACAGTAGATCTCCAGGAAGAGGGTTGAGCTGTAAAACCTACAGGACAGTAGATCTCCAGGAAGAGGTTTGGACTGTAAAACCTACAGGACAGTAGATCTCCGGGAAGAGGTTTGGACTGAAAACCCCCAGGTCAGTAGATCTCCAGGAAGAGGGTTGGAGTGTAAACCCCCCAGGACAGTAGATCTCCAGGAAGAGGGTTGGACTGATAACCTACAGGACAGTAGATCTCCGGGAAGAGGGTTGGACTGATAACCTACAGGACAGTAGATCTCCAGGAAGAGGGTTGGAGTGTAAACCCCCCAAGACAGTAGATCTCCAGGAAGAGGGTTGGACTGATAACCTACAGGACAGTAGATCTCCAGGAAGAGGGTTGGAGTGTAAACCCCCCAGGACAGTAGATCTACAGGAAGAGGGTTGGGCTGTAAATCCTACAGGACAGTAGATCTCCAGGAAGAGGTTTGGACTGTAAAACCTACAGGACAGTAGATCTCCAGGAAGAGGGTTGGAGTGTAAACCCCCCAAGACAGTAGATCTCCAGGAAGAGGGTTGGACTGATAACCTACAGGACAGTAGATCTCCAGGAAGAGGGTTGGAGTGTAAACCCCCCAGGACAGTAGATCTACAGGAAGAGGGTTGGACTGTAAAACCTACAGGACAGTAGATCTCCAGGAAGAAGGTTGAGCTGAAAACCCCCCAGGACAGTAGATCTCCAGGAAGAAGGTTGAGCTGAAAACCCCCCAGGACAGTAGATCTCCAGGAAGAAGGTTGAGCTGAAAACCCCCCAGGACAGTAGCTCTCCAGGAAGAAGGTTGAGCTAAAAAAAACCCAGGGCAGTAGCTCTCCAGGAAGAAGGTTGAGCTGAAAACCCTCCAGGACAGTAGATCTCCAGGAAGAGGGTTGGACAGTCTTGCTATAGAAGATACAGTATTGGCCTTCTGTCCTTGCTATACTGTGGATTCAATCCCTCTAATTTTTTGTTTGAGTTCAGCAGTAAGTAATCTAGCTACGATGTTTGCCAATAGTGACAATACATTGCAGTGATCCTCCTGACCTTCCTAAACTGTCTCCCTTGTTCTCGCAGCTGTTTGCCATGGTGTTTGCCATGTGTCTGTTCAGAGGAATCGACCAGTAACCCTGACAACACACACAACTCCAGGAAGACACTCAACAAAGGGACACAGACTGACGAAGGAGAAGAGAGCCCGAAGAGATCCACCTGTAGATGTTTAATCAAATGTTAGGAGAACAGAGCCTAAAGACAACCAACCATGTTAGGAGAATAGAGCCTGTAGATTATAAATCAGATGTTAGGAGAATAGAGCCTGTAGATTATAAATCAGATGTTAGGAGAATAGAGACTGTAGATTATAAATCAGATGTTAGGAGAATAGAGACTGTAGATTATAAATCAGATGTTAGGAGAATAGAGCCTGTAGATTATAAATCAGATGTTAGAATAGAGACTGTAGATTAGAAATCAGATGTTAGAATAGAGCCTGTAGATTATGAATCAGATGTTAGAATAGAGACTGTAGATTATAAATCAGATGTTAGAATAGAGACTGTAGATTATAAATCAGATGTTAGGAGAATAGAGATTGTAGATTATAAATCAGATGTTAGGAGAATAGAGACTGTAGATTATAAATCAGATGTTAGGAGAATAGAGCCTGTAGATTATAAATCAGATGTTAGGAGAATAGAGACTGTAGATTATAAATCAGATGTTAGGAGAATAGAGACTGTAGATTATAAATCAGATGTTAGGAGAATAGAGACTGTAGATTATGAATCAGATGTTAGAATAGAGACTGTAGATTATAAATCAGATGTTAGAATAGAGACTGTAGATTATGAATCAGATGTTAGAATAGAGACTGTAGATTATAAATCATATGTTAGGAGAATAGAGACTGTAGATTATAAATCAGATGTTAGGAGAATAGAGACTGTAGATTATAAATCCGATGTTAGGAGAATAGAGACTGTAGATTATGAATCAGATGTTAGAATAGAGACTGTAGATTATAAATCAGATGTTAGGAGAATAGAGACTGTAGATTATAAATCAGATGTTAGGAGAATAGAGACTGTAGATTATAAATCCGATGTTAGGAGAATAGAGACTGTAGATTATAAATCAGATGTTAGAATAGAGACTGTAGATTAAAAATCAGATGTTAGAATAGAGCCTGTAGATTATAAATCAATGTTAGAATAGAGACTGTAGATTAGAAATCAGATGTTAGGAGAATAGAGACTGTAGATTATAAATCAGATGTTAGGAGAATAGAGACTGTAGATTATAAATCAGATGTTAGGAGAATAGAGACTGTAGATTATAAATCAGATGTTAGAATAGAGACTGTAGATTATAAATCAGATGTTAGGAGAATAGAGACTGTAGATTATAAATCAGATGTTAGGAGAATAGAGACTGTAGATTATAAATCAATGTTAGAATAGAGACTGTAGATTATAAATCAGATGTTAGGAGAATAGAGACTGTAGATTATGAATCAGATGTTAGGAGAATAGAGACTGTAGATTATAAATCAGATGTTAGGAGAATAGAGACTGTAGTTTTAAATCAGCTGTTAGAATAGAGACTGTAGATTATAAATCAGATGTTAGAATAGAGACTGTAGATTATGAATCAGATGTTAGAATAGAGACTGTCGATTATAAATCAGATGTTAGGAGAATAGAGACTGTAGATTATAAATCAGATGTTAGGAGAATAGAGCCTGTAGATTATAAATCAGATGTTAGGAGAATAGAGACTGTAGATTATAAATCAGATGTTAGGAGAATAGAGACTAGTTATAAATCAGCTGTTAGAATAGAGACTGTAGATTATAAATCAGATGTTAGAATAGAGCTTGTAGATTATAAATCAGCTGTTAGGAGAATAGAGCCTGTAGATTATAAATCAGATGTACAGTATTTGTCTTTTTATGTTTCAGGTTTGATGATAGGAGAACAGTGACTTGTACTTCACAGCGGGACCTCTGAGGTGCTGTTCAGGCCAGGACATTGTAGACCAGGGCCGGGGGGGTCAATTCTATGTCAAATCAGGAGGTAAAGCTGAAATTCCACATTGGAATAAAGGTTAAAAAAATAAAAAAAACATTGAAAAGTAGAAAAAAGGAGAATTGGAATTTGTTGTACTTCCTGAATCGACTGATTTGAAATGGAATTGAGCCCAACCCTGCTATAGACACACAGCGTGAATATTGTGTTATCATGCCAACTCCCTGTCACACTGACCCTAGCCTGAGTGCCAGTCTATTTGTGTTATCATGCCAACTCCCTGTCACACTGACCCTAGCCTGAGTGCCAGTCTGTTTGTGTTATCATGCCAACTCCCTGTCACACTGACCCTAGCCTGAGTGCCAGTCTGTTTGTGTTATCATGCCAACTCCCTGTCACACTGACCCTAGCCTGAGTGCCAGTCTGTTTGTGTTATCATGCCAACTCCCTGTCACACTGACCCTAGCCTGAGTGCCAGTCTGTTTGTGTTATCATGCCAACTCCCTGTCACACTGACCCTAGCCTGAGTGCCAGTCTGTTTGTGTTATCATGCCAACTCCCTGTCACACTGACCCTAGCCTGAGTGCCAGTCTGTTTGTGTTATTATGCCAACTCCCTGTCACACTGACCCTAGCCTGAGTGCCAGTCTGTTTGTGTTATCATGCCAACTCCCTGTCACACTGACCCTAGCCTGAGTGCCAGTCTGTTTGTGCTATTATGCCAACTCCCTGTCACACTGAAAACAGACCTGGGGTCAGGCTATAGAAGGAGACAACAGATCTGGGGTCAGGCTATAGAAGGAGACAACAGATCTGGGGTCAGGCTATAGAAGGAGACAACAGATCTGGGGTCAGGCTATAGAAGGAGACAACAGATCTGTGGTCAGGCTATAGAAGGAGACAACAGATCTGGGGTCAGGCTATAGAAGGAGAAAACAGATCTGGGGTCAGGCTATAGAAGGAGACAACAGATCTGGGGTCAGGCTATAGAAGGAGACAACAGATCTGGGGTCAGGCTATAGAAGGAGACAACAGACCTGGGGTCAGGCTATAGAAGGAGACAACAGATCTGGGGTCAGGCTATAGAAGGAGACAACAGATCTGGGTTAGGCTATAGAAGGAGACAACAGATCTGGGGTCAGGCTATAGAAGGAGACAACAGATCTGGGGTCAGGCTATAGAAGGAGACAACAGACCTGGGGTCAGGCTATAGAAGGAGACAACAGACCTGGGGTCAGGCTATAGAAGGAGACAACAGATCTGGGGTCAGGCTATAGAAGGAGACAACAGATCTGGGGTCAGGCTATAGAAGGAGACAACAGACCTGGGGTCAGGCTATAGAAGGAGACAACAGATCTGGGGTCAGGCTATAGAAGGAGACAACAGACCTGGGGTCAGGCTATAGAAGGAGACAACAGACCTGGGGTCAGGCTATAGAAGGAGACAACAGATCTGGGGTCAGGCTATATAAGGAGACAACAGACCTGGGGTCAGGCTATAGAAGGAGACAACAGATCTGGGGTCAGGCTATATAAGGAGACAACAGATCTACTACTATATAGGGAATAGGGCTCTGGTCTATAGTAGTACCACTATATAGGGAATAGGGCTCTGGTCTATAGTAGTGTACTATATAGGGAATAGGGCTCTGGTCTATTGTAGTGTAATATATAGGGAATAGGGCTCTGGTCTATAGTAGTACCACTATATAGGGAATAGGGCTCTGGTCTATAGTAGTGCACTATATAGGTAATAGGGCTCTGGTCTATAGTAGCACCACTATATAGGGAATAGGGCTCTGGTCTATAGTAGTGTACTATATAGGGAGAAGTGTGTGAATTGTGCATCCCAGAAACCTCAACAGAGCAATGCTCGTGTGTGTGTGTGTGTGTGTGTGTGTGTGTGTGTGTGAGAGAGTGTGTGCGTTATCTTGATATAACCTTGTCATTATCTAGTAATATGTTCGTTCCAACACTGGTCATTGATTGGTGTGTTTTGTCTGATGTGGATTCCTGTTAACTACTGTGTTGTGTTAAGACTTACAACCTGAAGTATCTGTACGTGTCCCTGATGTTAAAATGGATCCTGTGAAGTGACGGTCCGTGTTCTTCAGAGAGGGGGTGTACGTGACCCTGTTATTAAAATGGATCCTGTGAAATGACAGTCTGTGTTCTTCAGAGAGGCGGTGTACGTGTCCCTGATGTTAAAATGGATCCTGTGAAGTGACGGTCCGTGTTCTTCAGAGAGGGGTGTACGTGACCCTGTTATTAAAATGGATCCTGTGAAGTGACAGTCCGTGTTCTTCAGAGAGGGGGTGTACGTGTCCCTGTTATTAAAATGGATCCTGTGAAGTGACAGTCCGTGTTCTTCAGAGAGGGGGTGTACGTGTCCCTGATGTTAAAATGGATGAAGTGACGGTCCGTGTTCTTCAGGGAGGGGTCATAATGTATCATGTCACATATTCCTTTGTTGAAATGTTTTCTACTATTGTTTAATTCCTTTGTTGAAATGTTTTCTACTATTGTTTATCTGCGTTGTTGATATGTTAGAGCAGTGATCCTATCTAGAGCAGTGATCCTATCTAGAGCAGTGATCCTGCGTTGTTGATATGTTTTGTCGGTGGTGGGCTCTCTCTCTTCACTCTGATGCTAAATGTGATTATTACAGATTCAAACGATCTTTTATTTCAATGCGTTGTTGCTGTTGACAAGAGGGTGATTTGAGTTTCACGCTCCTCTTCTTTTTTTTTTTACAGATGAACTACGATCACATAGTATACAGGGGGGCGCACTCCAACACTCAGACATCATTACAGATAGCCAGGGGCGCACTCCAACACTCAGACATCATTACAGATAGCCAGGGGCGCACTCAGACATCATTACAGATAGCCAGGGGCACACTCCAACACTCAGACATCATTACAGATAGCCAGGGACACACTCCAACACTCAGACATCATTACAGATAGCCAGGGGCACACTCCAACACTCAGACATCATTACAGATAGCCAGGGGCGCACTCCAACACTCAGACATCATTACAGATAGCCAGGGGCACACTCCAACACTCAGACATCATTACAGATAGCCAGGGACACACTCCAACACTCAGACATCATTACAGATAGCCAGGGGCACACTCCAACACTCAGACATCATTTACAGATAGCCAGGGGCACACTCCAACACTCAGACATCATTACAGATAGCCAGGGACACACTCCAACACTCAGACATCATTACAGATAGCCAGGGGCGCACTCCAACACTCAGACATCATTACAGATAGCTAGGGACACACTCCAACACTCAGACATCATTACAGATAGCCAGGGACACACTCCAACACTGATACATCATTTACAGATAGCCAGGGACACACTCCAACACTCAGACATCATTACAGATAGCTAGGGACACACTCCAACACTAAGACATCATTACAGATAGCTAGGGACACACTCCAACACTCAGACATCATTACAGATAGCCAGGGACACACTCCAACACTGATACATCATTTACAGATAGCCAGGGGCACACTCCAACACTCAGACATCATTACAGATAGCTAGGGACACACTCCAACACTCAGACATCATTACAGATAGCTAGGGACACACTCCAACACTCAGACATCATTACAGATAGCTAGGGACACACTCCAACACTCAGACATCATTACAGATAGCCAGGGACACACTCCAACACTGATACATCATTTACAGATAGCCAGGGGCACACTCCAACACTGATATATCATTTACAGATAGCCAGGGGAACACTCCAACACTGATACATCATTTACAGATAGCCAGGGACACACTCCAACACTCATACATCATTACAGATAGCCAGGGGAACACTCCAACACTGATACATCATTTACAGATAGCCAGGGGCACACTCCAACACTGATACATCATTTACAGATAGCCAGGGGAACACTCCAACACTGATACATCATTTACAGATAGCCAGGGACACACTCCAACACTCATACATCATTACAGATAGCCAGGGGAACACTCCAACACTCAGACAACATTTACAGATAGCCAGGGGCACACTCCAACACTCAGACATCATTTACAGATAGCCAGGGGCACATTCCAACACTCAGACATCATTACAGATACCCAGGGACACACTCCAACACTCAGACATCATTACAGATAGCCAGGGGCACACTCCAACACTCAGACATCATTTACAGATAGCCAGGGGCACACTCCAACACTCAGACATCATTACAGATAGCCAGGGACACACTCCAACACTCAGACATCATTACAGATAGCCAGGGGCGCACTCCAACACTCAGACATCATTACAGATAGCTAGGGACACACTCCAACACTCAGACATCATTACAGATAGCCAGGGACACACTCCAACACTGATACATCATTTACAGATAGCCAGGGACACACTCCAACACTCAGACATCATTACAGATAGCTAGGGACACACTCCAACACTAAGACATCATTACAGATAGCAAGGGACACACTCCAACACTCAGACATCATTACAGATAGCCAGGGACACACTCCAACACTGATACATCATTTACAGATAGCCAGGGGCACACTCCAACACTCAGACATCATTACAGATAGCTAGGGACACACTCCAACACTCAGACATCATTACAGATAGCTAGGGACACACTCCAACACTCAGACATCATTACAGATAGCTAGGGACACACTCCAACACTCAGACATCATTACAGATAGCCAGGGACACACTCCAACACTGATACATCATTTACAGATAGCCAGGGCACACTCCAACACTGATATATCATTTACAGATAGCCAGGGGAACACTCCAACACTGATACATCATTTACAGATAGCCAGGGACACACTCCAACACTCATACATCATTACAGATAGCCAGGGGAACACTCCAACACTGATACATCATTTACAGATAGCCAGGGGCACACTCCAACACTGATACATCATTTACAGATAGCCAGGGGAACACTCCAACACTGATACATCATTTACAGATAGCCAGGGACACACTCCAACACTCATACATCATTACAGATAGCCAGGGGAACACTCCAACACTCAGACAACATTTACAGATAGCCAGGGGCACACTCCAACACTCAGACATCATTTACAGATAGCCAGGGGCACATTCCAACACTCAGACATCATTACAGATACCCAGGGGCACACTCCAACACTCAGACATCATTTACAGATAGCCAGGGGCACACTCCAACACTCAGACATCATTTACAGATAGCCAGGGGCACATTCCAACACTCAGACATCATTACAGATACCCAGGGGCACACTCCAACACTCAGACATCATTTACAGATAGCCAGGGGCACACTCCAACACTCAGACATCATTACAGATAGTCAGGGGCACACTCCAACACTCAGACATCATTTACAGATAGCCAGGGGCACACTCCAACACTCAGACATCATTTACAGATAGCCAGGGGCACACTCCAACACTCAGACATCATTTACAGATAGCCAGGGGCACACTCCAACACTCAGACATCATTTACAGATAGCCAGGGTCACACTCCAACACTCAGACATCATTTACAGATAGCCAGGGTCACACTCCAACACTCAGACATCATTTACAGATAGCCAGGGTCACACTCCAACACTCAGACATCATTTACAGACAGCCAGGGACACACTCCAACACTAAGACATCATTTACAGATAGCCAGGGGCACACTCCAACACTCCAACACTCAGACATCATTACAGATAGCCAGGGGCACACTCCAACACTCAGACATCATTTACAGATAGCCAGGGGCACACTCCAACACTCAGACATCATTACAGATACCCAGGGGCACACTCCAACACTCAGACATCATTTACAGACAGCCAGGGGCACACTCCAACACTCAGACATCATTTACAGATAGCCAGGGGCACACTCCAACACTCAGACATCATTTACAGATAGCCAGGGACACACTTCAACACTCAGACATCATTTACAGATAGCCAGGGACACACTCCAACACTCAGACATCATTACAGATAGCCAGGGGCACACTCCAACACTCAGACATCATTTACAGATAGCCAGGGGCACACTCCAGCACTGAGACATCATTTACAGATACCCAGGGGCACACTCCAACACTCAGACATCATTTACAGATAGCCAGGGGAACACTCCAACACTCCAACACTCAGACATCATTACAGATAGCCAGGGACACACTCCAACACTCAGACATCATTTACAGATAGCCAGGGACACACTCCAACACTCAGACATCATTACAGATAGCCAGGGACACACTCCAACACTCAGACATCATTACAGATAGCCAGGGACACACTCCAACACTCAGACATCATTTACAGATAGCCAGGGGAACACTCCAACACTGAGACATCATTTACAGATAGCCAGGGGCACACTCCAACACTGAGACATCATTTACAGATAGCCAGGGACACACTCCAACACTCAGACATCATTTACAGATAGCCAGGGACACACTCCAACACTGAGACATCATTTACAGATAGCCAGGGGCACACTCCAACACTGAGACATCATTTACAGATAGCCAGGGGCACACTCCAAAACTCAGACATCATTTACAGATAGCCAGGGACACACTCCAACACTAAGACATCATTTACAGATAGCCAGGGACACACTCCAACACTAAGACATCATTTACAGATAGCCAGGGGAACACTCCAACACTCCAACACTCAGACATCATTACAGATAGCCAGGGGCACACTCCAACACTCAGACATCATTTACAGATAGCCAGGGGCACATTCCAACACTCAGACATCATTACAGATACCCAGGGGCACACTCCAACACTCAGACATCATTTACAGATAGCCAGGGGCACACTCCAACACTCAGACATCATTTACAGATAGCCAGGGGCACATTCCAACACTCAGACATCATTACAGATACCCAGGGGCACACTCCAACACTCAGACATCATTTACAGATAGCCAGGGGCACACTCCAACACTCAGACATCATTACAGATAGTCAGGGGCACACTCCAACACTCAGACATCATTTACAGATAGCCAGGGGCACACTCCAACACTCAGACATCATTTACAGATAGCCAGGGGCACACTCCAACACTCAGACATCATTTACAGATAGCCAGGGGCACACTCCAACACTCAGACATCATTTACAGATAGCCAGGGTCACACTCCAACACTCAGACATCATTTACAGATAGCCAGGGTCACACTCCAACACTCAGACATCATTTACAGATAGCCAGGGTCACACTCCAACACTCAGACATCATTTACAGACAGCCAGGGACACACTCCAACACTAAGACATCATTTACAGATAGCCAGGGGCACACTCCAACACTCCAACACTCAGACATCATTACAGATAGCCAGGGGCACACTCCAACACTCAGACATCATTTACAGATAGCCAGGGGCACACTCCAACACTCAGACATCATTACAGATACCCAGGGGCACACTCCAACACTCAGACATCATTTACAGACAGCCAGGGGCACACTCCAACACTCAGACATCATTTACAGATAGCCAGGGGCACACTCCAACACTCAGACATCATTTACAGATAGCCAGGGACACACTTCAACACTAAGACATCATTTACAGATAGCCAGGGGCACACTCCAACACTGAGACATCATTTACAGATAGCCAGGGGCACACTCCAACACTCAGACATCATTTACAGATACCCAGGGGCACACTCCAACACTCAGACATAATTTACAGATAGCCAGGGGCACACTCCAACACTCAGACATCATTTACAGATAGCCAGGGACACACTCCAACACTCAGACATCATTACAGATAGCCAGGGGCACACTCCAACACTCAGACATCATTTACAGATAGCCAGGGGCACACTCCAGCACTGAGACATCATTTACAGATACCCAGGGCACACTCCAACACTCAGACATCATTTACAGATAGCCAGGGGAACACTCCAACACTCCAACACTCAGACATCATTACAGATAGCCAGGGACACACTCAACACTCAGACATCATTTACAGATAGCCAGGGGAACACTCCAACACTGAGACATCATTTACAGATAGCCAGGGGCACACTCCAACACTGAGACATCATTTACAGATAGCCAGGGACACACTCCAACACTCAGACATCATTTACAGATAGCCAGGGTCACACTCCAACACTGAGACATCATTTACAGATAGCCAGGGACACACTCCAACACTGAGACATCATTTACAGATAGCCAGGGGCACACTCCAAAACTCAGACATTATTTACAGATAGCCAGGGACACACTCCAACACTCAGACATCATTTACAGATAGCCAGGGACACACTCCAACACTAAGACATCATTTACAGATAGCCAGGGGAACACTCCAACACTCCAACACTCAGACATCATTACAGATAGCCAGGGGCACACTCCAACACTCAGACATCATTTACAGATAGCCAGGGGCACACTCCAACACTCAGACATCATTTACAGATAGCCAGGGGCACACTCCAACACTCAGACATCATTACAGATAGCCAGGGGCACACTCCAACACTCAGACATCATTACAGATAGCCAGGGGCACACTCCAACACTCAGACATCATTACAGATACCCAGGGGCACACTCCAACACTCAGACATCATTTACAGATAGCCAGGGGCACACTCCAACACTCAGACATCATTACGAATAGCCAGGGGCACACTCCAACACTCAGACATCATTTACAGATAGCCAGGGTCACACTCCAACACTGAGACATCATTTACAGATAGCCAGGGGCACACTCCAACACTGAGACATCATTTACAGATAGCCAGGGACACACTCCAACACTCAGACATCATTTACAGATAGCCAGGGACACACTCCAACACTAAGACATCATTTACAGATAGCCAGGGGCACACTCCAACACTGAGACATCATTTACAGATAGCCAGGGGCACACTCCAACACTCAGACATCATTTACAGATACCCAGGGGCACACTCAACACTCAGACATAATTTACAGATAGCCAGAGGCACACTCCAACACTCAGACATCATTTACAGATAGCCAGGGACACACTCCAACACTCAGACATCATTACAGATAGCCAGGGGCACACTCCAACACTCAGACATCATTTACAGATAGCCAGGGGCACACTCCAGCACTCAGACATCATTTACAGATACCCAGGGGCACACTCCAACACTCAGACATAATTTACAGATAGCCAGGGGCACACTCCAACACTCCGACATCATTACAGATACCCAGGGGCACACTCCAACACTCAGACATCATTTACAGATAGCCAGGGACACACTCCAACACTCAGACATCATTTACAGATAGCCAGGGGCACACTCCAACACTGAGACATCATTTACAGATACCCAGGGGCACACTCCAACACTCAGACATCATTTACAGATAGCCAGGGGCACACTCCAACACTGAGACATCATTTACAGATAGCCAGGGACACACTCCAACACTCAGACATCATTTACAGATAGCCAGGGGAACACTCCAACACTCCAACACTCAGACATCATTACAGATAGCCAGGGACACACTCCAACACTCAGACATCATTTACAGATAGCCAGGGGAACACTCCAACACTCAGACATCATTTACAGATACCCAGGGGCACACTCCAACACTCAGACATCATTTACAGATAGCCAGGGACACACTCCAACATCATTACAGATAGCCAGGGGCACACTCCAACACTCAGACATCATTACAGATAGCCAGGGGCACACTCCAACACTCAGACATCATTACAGATAGCCAGGGGCACACTCCAACACTCAGACATCATTTACAGATAGCCAGGGGCACACTCCAACACTCAGACATCATTTACAGATAGCCAGGAGGACACTCCAACACTCAGACATCATTTACAAACAAAGCTTTTGTTTATCGTTGAGTCCTCCAGATCAGAGGCAGTAGGGATGACCAGGGATGTTCTCTGTTTAGTGAGTCCTCCAGATCAGAGGCAGTAGGGATGACCAGGGATGTTCTCTGTTTAGTGAGTCCACCAGATCAGAGGCAGTAGGGATGACCAGGGATGTTCACTGTTTAGTGAGTCCTCCAGATCAGAGGCAGTAGGGATGTTCTCTGTTTCGTGAGTCCTCCAGATCAGAGGCAGTAGGGATGACCAGGGATGTTCTCTGTTTAGGGAGTCCTCCAGATCAGAGGCAGTAGGGACGACCAGGGATGTTCTCTGTTTAGTGAGTCCTCCAGATCAGAGCCAGTAGGGATGACCAGGGATGTTCTCTGTTTAGTGAATCCTCCAGATCAGAGGCAGTAGGGATGACCAGGAATGTTCTCTGTTTAGTGTTTCCTCCAGATCAGAGGCAGTAGGGATGTTCTCTGTTTCGTGAGTCCACCAGATCAGAGGCAGTAGGGATGACCAGGGATGTTCTCTGTTTAGTGAGTCCTCCAGATCAGAGGCAGTAGGGATGACCAGGGATGTGCTCTTGATAAGTGCGTGAATTGGACCATTTTTCCTTCCTGTTAAGCATTGGAAATGCAACGACTACTTTTGGGTGTCAGATGAAAATTAATGATATAAAAAGTACATAATTTTTTTTAATGTAGTGAAGTAAAAGTTACAAATATTAAAGTAAAGTACAGATAAAAAACTAGTTAAGTAGTACTTTAAAGTATTTTTTACTTAAGTAATTTACACCACTTCTATTAAGCCTGCCTACGTGTGCTGTAGAGCTCTTTGTTGCAGGTGCCTGGTAACAGTTGAATAAGATGAGAACAAAGAAGAAACCCCCACACTGCTCTAGATAGGATCACTGCTCTTTATTAAGAAGAAACCCCCACACTGCTCTAGATAGGATCACTGCTCTTTATTAAGAAGAAACCCACACACTGCTCTAGATAGGATCACTGCTCTAGATAGGATCACTGCTCTCGATATGATCACTGCTCTCGATATGATCACTGCTCTAGATAGGATCACTGCTCTTTATTAAGAAGAAACCCACACACTGCTCTTGATAGGATCACTGCTCTACATAGGATCACTGCTCTTTATTAAGAAGAATCCCTCACACTGCTCTTGATAGGATCACCGCTCTAGATAGGATCACTGCTCTTTATTAAGAAGAAACCCACACACTGTTCTAGATAGGATCACTGCTCTCGATATGATCACTGCTCTCGATATGATCACTGCTCTTTATTAAGAAGAAACCCACACACTGCTCTAGATAGGATCACTGCTCTTTATTAAGAAGAAACCCTCACACTGCTCTCGATAGGATCACTGCTCTAGATAGGATCCCTGCTCTTTATTAAGAAGAAACCCTCACACTGCTCTAGATAGGATCACTGCTCTTTATTAAGAAGAAACCCACACACTGCTCTTGATAGGATCACTGCTCTAGATAGGATCACTGCTCTTTATTAAGAAGAAACCCTCACACTGCTCTAGATAGGATCACTCTAGATAGGATCACTGCTCTAGATAGGATCACTGCTCTTTATTAAGAAGAAACCCACACACTGTTCTAGATAAGATCACTGCTCTAGATAGGATCACTGCTCTCGATAGGATCACTGCTCTTTATTAAGAAGAAACCCACACTGCTCTAGATAGGATCACTGCTCTTTATTAAGAAGAAACCCACACACTGCTCTAGATAGGATCACTGCTCTTTATTAAGAAGAAACCCACACACTGCTCTAGATAGGATCACTGCTCTTTATTAAGAAGAAACCCTCACACTGCTCTCGATAGGATCACTGCTCTAGATAGGATCACTGCTCTCGATAGGATCACTGCTCTTTATTAAGAAGAAACCCACACTGCTCTAGATAGGATCACTGCTCTTTATTAAGAAGAAACCCACACACTGCTCTAGATAGGATCACTGCTCTTTATTAAGAAGAAACCCACACACTGCTCTAGATAGGATCACTGCTCTAGATAGGATCACTCCTCTTTATTAAGAAGAAACCCACACACTATTCTAGATAGGATCACTGCTCTTTATTAAGAAGAAACCCACACACTGCTCTAGATAGGATCACTGCTCTAGATAGGATCACTGCTCTTTATTAAGAAGAAACCCACACACTGCTCTCGATAGGATCACTGCTCTTTATTAAGAAGAAACCCTCACACTGCTCTAGATAGGATCACTGCTCTTTATTAAGAAGAAACCCTCACACTGCTCTAGATAGGATCACTGCTCTTTATTAAGAAGGTGCACGGTGTCGCCAGGTGCACAGTGTTTCCTCCGACACATTGGTGCAGCTGGCTTCCGGGTTGGATGCGCGCTGTGTTAAGAAGCAGTGCGGCTTGGTTGGGTTGTGTATCGGAGGACGCATGACTTTCGACCTTCGTCTCTCCCGAGCCCGTACGGGAGTTGTAGCGATGAGACAAGATAGTAATTACTAACTACAACTGGATACCAAGAAATTGGGGAGAAAAAGGGAGTAAAATAAATTTAAAAAATGAAAGACATTCAAAGTGCAGATGTTTATTTAAACTCTAATTTTCGTGTGCACTTCCCTCCAGCCCCACGACCTGAAATTATCATATTCATAGACAGAGCTATGGATGCAAGGACTGACCATCCATGATATCAACACTATAGTACTAACCAAGGACTGACCATCCATGATATCAACACTATAGTACTAACCAAGGACTGACCATCCATGATATCAACACTATAGTACTAACCAAGGACTGACCATCCATGATATCAACACTATAGTACTGACCATCCATGATATCAAACAATTATCGTTAACAATGTTTTAGCCTGTACAGTATTTGTTTACATTTACTTTGTTTACAAACATTGGAGTAAAACAATTTGGGGTTCTAATGAGGTACGACAGTTTAACTAAGCTCATGAGGCATTTATACGTTATATTCTTTCAGGAATCAATGGATGTATCAACTGCTGATTGCCCCTGTAATATGCGCTTGTTTCCTTTGCAGCGAGGTCTGTTTGTTTGAGTTAATAAAACATGTGGTGCTAGCTCTGTCCTGGTGGCGCAGCGGACTGATTCAATGGATAGCAACAGAATATCGTAGGTTCAAATCTCACTGACACCGTGCCACAATAAAAAGACATGTGTTTGCATGATTGATGCCTAAGGAAGTTAATTTTTCCATGTGTCCTATCTGTGCTGGGAGTTCAGAACTGTTAACCTTATTGAAAGTTTTACGGCAGTTATTAAAAAAAAACTCAAAATAACCTTTAATCTCAGTTCTCAGAACGTTAATAAAACCTCCCGGGAAAACTTTTGGGGAAACATAGTAAAATGTTCTCAGAACCTCCCTGGAACCAGAGTAAAACGTTCTCAGAACCTCCCTGGTACCAGAGTAAAACGTTCTCAGAACCTCCCTGGTACCAGAGTAAAACCTTCTCAGAACCTCCCTGGTACCAGAGTAAAACCTTCTCAGAACCTCCCTGGTACCAGAGTAAAATGTTCTCAGAACCTCCCTGGTACCAGAGTAAAACGTTCTCAGAACCTCCCTGGAACCATAGTAAAACGTTCTCAGAACCTCCCTCCAACCAGAATAAAATGTTCTCAGAACCTCCCTCCAACCAGAGTAAAACGTTCTCAGAACCTCCCTGGAACAATAGTAAAACGTTCTCAGAACCTCCCTGGAACAATAGTAAAATGTTCTCAGAACCTCCCTGGAACCATAGTAAAACGTTCTCAGAACCTCCCTGGAACCATAGTAAAACGTTCTCAGAACCTCCCTGGAACCATAGTAAAACGTTCTCAGAACCTCCCTGGAACCATAGTAAAACGTTCTCAGAACCTCCCTGGAACCATAGTAAAACGTTCTCAGAACCTCCCTGGAACCAGAGTAAAACGTTCTCAGAACCTCCCTGGAACCAGAGTAAAACGTTCTCAGAACCTCCCTGGAACCATAGTAAAACGTTCTCAGAACCTCCCTGGAACCAGGACAGGCTACATTTTCACTTCAGTTTTACCAGTCAGGAAACATATGGCTTCATTCCCAGAACCAATTGGAAAGTAAAAACTTACGTTACACAACTTCCAAGTTAAGTTAGTTTTCATTCGCGTCGGTAGAAGTGGTGCAGGAGACGCGTCGGTAGAAGTGGTGCAGGAAACTCGTCGGTAGAAGTGGTGCAGGAACCGCGTCAGTAGAAGTGGTGCAGGAGTGAGGTAGACCATAATTCCACCTAAATCAAATCCAATTTTAATGGTCACATACATGTGTTTAGCAGATGTTATTGTGGGTGTAGTGAAATGCTTGTGATTCTAGCTCCGACAGTACAGTAATATCTAACAATTTCATAACAATACACGCAATACAAACAAATCTAAAGGAATGGAATTGAGAATATATAAATATTTGGACGAGCGATGTCAGAGCGGCATAGACTAAGATACAGTAGTGTACAGTATATATACATATGAGATGAGTTATGCAACATATATTATAAACATATAATATTAACATATATTATTAGCATATAATATTAACATATATTATTAACATATATGTTATTAACATATATATTATTAACATATAATATGAACATATATTATATTATATATATTATTAACGTATATTATTAACATGTATATTATTAACATATATTATTAACATATATATTATTAACGTATACTATTACCATATATATTATTAACATATAATATTAACATATATTATATATTATTATATATATATATATTATATTATATATATTATTAACGTATATTATTAACATACATTATTAACATATATTATTAATGTGTCCAGTGATTTCAAGTCTATGTATATGTAGGTCATTAAGTAGGTCAGCAGCCTCTAATGTGCTAGTGATGGCTATTTAACAGTCTGATGGCCTTGAGATAGAAGCTGTTTTTCAGTCTCTCGGGTCCCAGCTTCGATGCACCAGGCTGGTTGCCTTTGCTGGGGGGGGGGGTTGGGGTCATTTTTCCTCCCCTGCTACCTCAAACCCTGCGTCCGTGCTGAGGGTGAGAAGTTGAAACGGGTCCCGACCAGACACATGTCCCAAGTAGGTCTGTGTAGATAACATGATTTATAAACCAGTCGTAAACCCTGTCCTAACTGATGAGGTCTGTGTAGATAACATGATTTATAAACCAGTCGTAAACCCTGTCCTAACTGATGAGGTCTGTGTAGATAACATGATTTATAAACCAGTCGTAAACCCTGTCCTAATGAGGTCTGTGTAGATAACATGATTTATAAACCAGTCGTAAACCCTGTCCTAACTGATGAGGTCTGTGTAGATAACATGACTTATAAACCAGTCGTAAACCCTGTCCTAATGAGGTCTGTGTAGATAACATGATTTATAAACCAGTCGTAAACCCTGTCCTAATGAGGTCTGTGTAGATAACATGACTTATAAACCAGTCGTAAACCCTGTCCTAATGAGGTCTGTGTAGATAACATGACTTATAAACCAGTCGTAAACCCTGTCCTAATGAGGTCTGTGTAGATAACATGACTTATAAACCAGTCGTAAACCCTGTCCTAATGAGGTCTGTGTAGATAACATGATTTATAAACCAGTCGTAAACCCTGTCCTAATGAGGTCTGTGTAAATAACATGACTTATAAACCAGTCGTAAACCCTGTCCTAACTAATGAGGTCTGTGTAGATAACATGACTTATAAACCAGTCATAAACCCTGTCCTAATGAGGTCTGTGTAGATAACATGACTTATAAACCAGTCGTAAACCCTGTCCTAACTAATGAGGTCTGTGTAGATAACATGACTTATAAACCAGTCGTAAACCCTGTCCTTACTAATGAGGTCTGTGTAGATGACATGATGCACAAACCTTTGTTTGTTTGTTTCAGGTCATATGTTTCTAGCTGGGTTTGTGGTCGATAAAAGCTCTTTACTTAGCGTCTTTGATATTGGGTAAGTGATGAGTATGAGTATGTCTTATGTACACAAATATCGGACGTGAGGGAATGGTTGCATGTATTTTTGTTGGTTATCTCGAAGCTCAATCAAAACCCATTTCTCATGGATTCTATAGCTGGGTAGTTATACTGTACATATAATTTCCTCCCTTATTAAAATATTTGTTTCAAATCTGTTTCAACAGCTGTCGGCATCTGTTTCTTTTGTCTTATAAATTATAAAATTGGTACGTAAGTCTCTGAATGAGTATATTTGTTAGTATTTGTCTAATACTGTATCCACATATCATGTGACTTTTATCTTTCATGTGTAGGTCGTCTACAGCTTAATGTCAATTATCTGCTTAGTAGCTTTGTTTCTCATTAAATTCATTCTTCTTTGCAGAATTACTCAGTAAACTGGGTAAGTACCCACGTGTGTTTGTTTGATTGTTTGTGTTTGTTTGTTTGTGTGTGTGTGTGTGTGTGTGTGTGTGTGTCCACATGTTAGCTTAGTAGAAACCCAGCTCCACATGTTAACTTAGTAGAAACCCAGCTCCACATGTTAGCTTAGTAGAAACCCAGCTCCACATGTTAACTTAGTAGAAACCCAGCTCTACATATTAGCTTAGTAGAAACCCAGCTCTACATATTAGCTTAGTAGAAACCCAGCTCCACATGTTAACTTAGTAGAAACCCAGCTCCACATGTTAGCTTAGTAGAAACCCAGCTCCACATGTTAGCTTAGTAGAAACCCAGCTCTACATGTTAACTTAGTAGAATCCCAGCTCCACATGTTAACTTAGTAGAAACCCAGCTCCACATGTTAACTTCGTAGAAACCCAGCTCCACATGTTAACTTCGTAGAAACCCTAATTTCTTTAGTAGATAGACAGGCGCTGCAGATTATACTGCCATCGTCGCGGAGACAGAGGCAAAGGAGATGTATGTGTATGTAGCCCATGTATCTGATGCTGTCTAGCCATAAATATTATCGCATGTCATACTCTTTTTAGCCAGACAGCATCAGATACATGGGTTCCACATAGTAAGACAGAGGGGGCGCTGTTTCGCTCGCTCATATGCTTTCTCCTGGTGAGATAGTTTCAGCCATTTGAACCTTAGGAAAGGTTGGCGGGTGCACAGTGCACTGTCCGGATGCTGGGATTATTTTTGGATGAACGTGCGACGGTTATCTACTTTTTTGAAGTGAAAATTAAATGGCTGGTTGTGTTCATGGTACATTAAAAAGTAATACGTTTTTTACATGTGTAACTCTGTGTTGTTGTCTGTTCATACTGCTATGCTTTATCTTTGTCAGGTCGCGGGTGTAAATGAGAACTTGTTCTCAACTAGCCTACCTGGTTAAATAAAGGTAAAATGAAATAAAAAAATAAATAAATAAACATTTAAATTACATGTCTTTACTATAAATCCATCAGAATGGCTTCTTCCTGGGTCCTCCGAATCACTGAGCCCACCCCTGCCGTTGTGATTGGTTCCTGAGCCCACCCCTGCCGTTGTGATTGGTTCCTGAGCCCCCGCTGCCGTTGTGATTGGTTCCTGAGCCCACCGCTGCCGTTGTGATTGGTTCCTGAGCCCACCCCTGCCGTTGTGATTGGTTCCTGAGCCCACCGCTGCCGTTGTGATTGGTTCCTGAGCCCACCCCTGCCGTTGTGATTGGTTCCTGAGCCCTCCGCTGCCGTTGTGATTGGTTCCTGAGCCCTCCGCTGCCGTTGTGATTGGTTCCTGAGCCCACCCCTGCTGATGTGATTGGTTCCTGAGCCCACAGGATGTCATTTTTAAATGTATAAAATCCTCATTGTTTTTTCTGTAATCCCGTGATGAAGATGAACTGCGTTGGTTTTACTTTTAACACAACAAAGCTTTCTTATCAGCTTCCACTGTCCCACTCAATTAAATGCTATTAACAATACCTATGTCTGTAGGGGTGGCCCGCAAGATGTTATATCTGCATTGCAGGTGTGATTGAATTACATGATCCCAAACTTTAGGTACCTTCCTGCAATGGTAACTATGGATTTAGTACACAATGCCAACGGTCAAGTCAGGACAAGTCATTAAAAACAAAAGTGATATTTAATTTAGCAGACAGACTCCTCTTCTGCAGTGTGAGGTATCTCTGGTGCCGATCAGAGATATTATGGGGGTATAGTTATAATAACCTCTAGACAGTCACCTGCCAGACCAATGTGGGGCAAACTGTTGACCGTTATTGGTAGAAAGATGGCAGCACTGTCTCTTGGACTGGTGATGTCACAGCTGGTTGTCAGTGGTAAGTCTCCTACCGAAAGTCTAGATCAGGATAGGAATAGAATTGGTAATACCTGGTGACTTCTCAATTACAAATGTGGATAATTACTATGTAAAATGTGTAAATATTCAGTAAATATTCAGTAATAACCCTTTTCAACATCAATTACAACATATGTCAAATGTGTAAATATTAAGTAACAACCTTTTTCAACACTGACCTTTCTGATTAAATACCAAAGTATACTTTGGTACGTCTAAAGTGAGCACTTGTTATCGGTCTGTATGTGACTCTAACCCAAGGCAGTGCCGTTAAAGTCCTGTCTCAGCCAGGGAACACAGTACAGTTTCCATGTGACTACAGCTATGAAGACCACCAGGACATCCCACAGCTGTCTGTCCAGTGGAGAGGCCCGAGCAACACGCTCCTCTGTCACTACATCAAACACAAGGTGTGGAACGCTGTCAGAGCCAGAGCGCCAAAGACAAAACCTCCATTTTTGGTGAAAACAGTTTTGATAGAGCATGGGCATTTGTAACGCCGAGGGTCGTGAGTATGTTTGCTAAATTGCATATATTGTTATATTATATGTTATGTTAAGGCCTTCCAGAACTGCACGCAGGGCTACTCACTGGACTACACGCCTAGGAAGATCACTCTGAGCATCACAGAGGTCAGAACGCAAGACTTCGGATCTCACGTCTGCTCCGTTAGCAAGAGACAGCTAGCCGCGAAAACAGGTGAGTTGGACTTATTGTCTGAGCATCGAGCTAGCCGTGAAAACATGAGTTCACGGACTTTAGCATCGAGCTGCCGTCTGAAAACAGGTGAGTTGGTTTGTCTATATTGTCTGACTTTAGCATTGAGGTAGCCGTGAAGACAGGTGAGTTGGTTTGTCTATATTGTCTGACTTTAGCATCGAGCTAGCCGCGAAAACAGGTGAGTTGGTTTGTCTATATTGTCTGACTTTAGCATCGAGGTAGCCATGAAGACGGGTGAGTTGGTTTGTCTATATTGTCTGACTTTAGCATCGAGCTAGCCGTGGAGACAGGTGAGTTGGTTTGTCTATATTGTCTGACTTTAGCATCGAGCTAGCCGCGGAGACAGGTGAGTTGGTTTGTCTATATTGTCTGACTTTAGCATCGAGCTAGCCGTGGAGACAGGTGAGTTGGTTTGTCTATATTGTCTGACTTTAGCATTGAGGTAGCCGTGAAGACAGGTGAGTTGGTTTGTCTATATTGTCTGACTTTAGCATCGAGCTAGCCGCGGAGACAGGTGAGTTGGTTTGTCTATATTGTCTGACTTTAGCATCGAGCTAGCCGTGGAGACAGGTGAGTTGGTTTGTCTATATTGTCTGACTTTAGCATCGAGCTAGCCGTGGAGACAGGTGAGTTGGTTTGTCTATATTGTCTGACTTTAGCATCGAGCTAGCCGTGGAAGACAGGTGAGTTGGTTTGTCTATATTGTCTGACTTTAGCATCGAGCTAGCCATGAGACAGGTGAGTTGGTTTGTCTATATTGTCTGACTTTAGCATCGAGCTAGCCGTGGAGACAGGTGAGTTGGTTTGTCTATATTGTCTGACTTTAGCATCGATTGTCTGAGCCGCTGGAGACAGGTGAGTTGGTTTGTCTATATTGTCTGACTTTATATTGCATCGAGCTAGCCGCGGAGACAGGTGAGTTGGTTTGTCTATATTGTCTGACTTTAGCATCGAGCTAGCCGCGGAGACAGGTGAGTTGGTTTGTCTATATTGTCTGACTTTAGCATCGAGCTAGCCGCAGAGACAGGTGAGTTGGTTTGTCTATATTGTCTGACTTTAGCATCGAGCTAGCCGCGGAGACAGGTGAGTTGGTTTGTCTATATTGTCTGACTTTAGCATCGAGCTAGCCGTGGAGACAGGTGAGTTGGTTTGTCTATATTGTCTGACTTTAGCATCGAGACAGGTGAGTTGGTTTGTCTATATTGCCGCGGAGACAGGTGAGTTGGTTTGTCTATATTGTCTGACTTTAGCATCGAGCTAGCCGCAGAGACAGGTGAGTTGGTTTGTCTGTATTGTCTGACTTTAGCATCGAGCTAGCCGCGGAGACAGGTGAGTTGGTTTGTCTATATGGTCTGACTTTAGCATCGAGCTAGCCGTGGAGACAGGTGAGTTGGTTTGTCTATATGGTCTGACTTTAGCATCGAGCTAGCCGTGAAGACAGGTGAGTTGGTTTGTCTATATTGTCTGACTTTAGCATCGAGCTAGCCGCGGAGACAGGTGAGTTGGTTTGTCTATATGGTCTGATATCGAGCTAGCCGTGGTCTGACTTTAGCATCGAGCTAGCCGTGGAGACAGGTGAGTGGGTTTGTCTATATTGTCTGACTTTAGCATCGAGCTAGCCGCGGAGACAGGTGAGTTGGTTTGTCTATATGGTCTGACTTTAGCATCGAGCTAGCCGTGGAGACAGGTGAGTTGGTTTGTCTATATTGTCTGACTTTAGCATCGAGCTAGCCGCGGAGACAGGTGAGTTGGTTTGTCTATATTGTCTGACTTTAGCATCGAGCTAGCCGCGGAAACAGGTGAGTTGGTTTGTCTATATTGTCTGACTTTAGCATCGAGCTAGCCGCGGAGACAGGTGAGTTGGTTTGTCTATATTGTCTGACTTTAGCATCGAGCTAGCCGCGGAAACAGGTGAGTTGGTTTGTCTACATGGTCTTTACTTTGTTTCTACTTTGTTTATGTGTTTGTGTGTATTTGCATCTTCTCATGGAGAGTTTGGTATTTTTCTGTGTCTTTAGATCCCATCACTTCCTTACCGACGAACAGGTGGGCTCAGTCAGGTAAATTCACAGAATGTATACAGTAGGTCTACTGTGTGGGATGGGCAACTGTGTGGGATGGTCTACTGTGTGGGATGGTCTACTGTGTGGGATGGTCTACTGTGTGGGATGGTCTACTGTGTGGGATGGTCTACTGTGTGGGATGGTCTACTGTGTGGGATGGTCTACTGTGTTGGATGGTCTACTGTGTTGGATGTTCTACTGTGTTGGATGGTCTACTGTGTGGGATGGTCAACTGTGTGGGATGTTCTACTGTGTTGGATGGTCTACTGTGTTGGATGGTCTACTGTGTTGGATGTTCTACTGTGTTGGATGGTCTACTGTGTGGGATGGTCTACTGTGTGTGATGGTCTACTGTGTGGGATGGTCTACTGTGTGGGATGGTCTACTGTGTTGGATGGTCTACTGTGTGGGATGGTCTACTGTGTTGGATGGTCTACTGTGTTGGATGTTCTACTGTGTTGGATGGTCTACTGTGTGGGATGGTCTACTGTGTGTGATGGTCTACTGTGTGGGATGGTCTACTGTGTGTGATGGTCTACTGTGTGGGATGGTCTACTGTGTGGGATGGTCTACTGTGTTGGATGGTCTACTGTGTGGGATGGTCTACTGTGTGGGATGGTCTACTGTGTGTGATGGTCTACTGTGTTGGATGGTCTACTGTGTTGGATGGTCTACTGTGTGGGATGGTCTACTGTGTTGGATGGTCTACTGTGTGGGATGGTCTACTGTGTTGGATGGTCTACTGTGTTGGATGGTCTACTGTGTTGGATGGTCTACTGTGTTGGATGTTCTACTGTGTGGGATGGTCTACTGTGTGGGATGTTCTACTGTGTGGGATGGTCTACTGTGTGGGATGGTCTACTGTGTTGGATGGTCTACTGTGTTGGATGGTCTACTGTGTGGGATGGTCTACTGTGTTGGATGGTCTACTGTGTGTGATGGTCTACTGTGTGGGATGGTCTACTGTGTGGGATGGTCTACTGTGTGGGATGGTCTACTGTGTGGGATGGTCTACTGTGTTGGATGGTCTACTGTGTTGGATGGTCTACTGTGTGGGATGGTCTACTGTGTTGGATGGTCTACTGTATGGGATGGTCTACTGTGTTGGATGGTCTACTGTGTGGGATGGTCTACCGTGTTGGATGGTCTACTGTGTGGGATGGTCTACTGTATGGGATGGTCTACTGTGTGGGATGGTCTACTGTGTTGGATGGTCTACTGTGTTGGATGGTCTACTGTGTGGGATGGTCTACTGTGTGGGATGGTCTACTGTGTGGGATGGTCTACTGTGTTGGATGGTCTACTGTGTGGGATGGTCTACTGTGTTGGATGGTCTACTGTGTGGGATGGTCTACTGTGTGGGATGTTCTACTGTGTTGGATGGTCTACTGTGTGGGATGGTCTACTGTGTGGGATGGTCTACTGTGTGGGATGGTCTACTGTGTGGGATGGTCTACTGTGTTGGATGGTCTACTGTGTGGGATGGTCTACTGTGTGGGATGGTCTACTGTGTGGGATGGTCTACTGTGTTGGATGGTCTACTGTGTGGGATGGTCTACTGTGTGGGATGTTCTACTGTGTTGGATGTTCTACTGTGTTGGATGGTCTACTGTGTTGGATGGTCTACTGTGTTGGATGGTCTACTGTGTTGGATGGTCTACTGTGTGGGATGGTCTACTGTGTTGGATGGTCTACTGTGTTGGATGCGCTTTGAAGGCCCTCGGATTAATAAAACAAATATTATAATAATAAAAAGATAATATATATTTATTTATTTTATTTGTATTTTTACCCCCTAATTTCGTTGTATCCAATTGTTAGTAGCTGCTATCTTGTCTCATCGCCACAACTCCTGTACGGGCTCGGGAGACACGAAGTTCGAAGGTCCTCCGATACACAACCCAACCAAGCCGCACTGCTTCTTAGCACAGCGCCCATCCAACCCGGAAGCCAGCCGCACCAATGTGTCGGAGGAAACACAGTGCACCTGGCAACCTTGGTTAGCGTGCACTGCGCCCGGCCCGCCACAGGAGTCGCTGGTGTGCGATGAGACAAGGACATCCCTACCGGCCAAGCCCTCCCTAACCTCCCGGTCGCAGCCGGTTACGACAGAGCCTGGGCGCGAACCCAGAGTCTCTGATGGCACAGCCCTTAACCACCGCGCCACCCGGGAGGCGCCCATTAAATATTTTTTAAACTCAGTCGGGGCCTCAACTTACTGTAGTAGAATACAACAAGGAGCCATTTGAAAATGTGACTGGGCATGAGCAGTTTTTCCTCTTGTTGTCAGTCACTGATCGTCTCTTAATTAGTCATGTCAGATTTCTAACTTAGTCTAGAGGCCAGCTAATCTAAATGTAGTAATCTTGGTGTAATTACCAGCCAGGGGGCCCCATTGACTTTGTGTTATTCAGTCTCACTCAGATGTTATATTAAAAATTACAAACATTTCTCTCCACTCCATGGCAAAATGTGTAGAATTATAGGAAATGTGCTTTTTTTCCCCCCCTGTCTGTCATTGTTTCCCTCCTAGGTCTTCCTGAGGGACATCTTGTTGTCCTTGTCTGCTCTGTGTTGGTCAGCACCTGGGGATGAACAGGAAAAATACTGGGAAAAATAAAGAACAGATTGAGATCACACTTTTTTAAATATATAAATATTGTAATTAGAAATAATAAAGAATATAAGCTTCATAAACGTTGTACTCTGAAACATTAACTCTATTTATTAAATGTGTGCGTGTGTGTGTGTGTGTGATCTGTGTAGGCTGAGGATGTTAATGCTGTGACTGGACCTAATTGGTTATCCACTTCTGTGTGTGTGTGTGTGTGTGTGTGTGTGTGTGTGTGTGTGTGTGTGTGTGTGTGTGTGTGTGTGTGTGTGTGTGTGTGTGTGTGTGTGTGTGTGTGTGTGTGTGTGTGTGTGAGATCTGTGTAGGCTGAGGATGTTAATGCTGTGACTGGACGTAATTGGTTATCCACTTCAGTGTGTGTGTGTGTGTGTGTGTGTGTAACAGCTAACCAGTGTGGTGCCGTATGCAGAGTCACAGTTCATGACAGCTCAGAATTGTTTTATATCACCTGTATTTAACCAGGTAGACCAGGTCACCTTTATTTAACCAGGTAGACCAGATCACCTTTATTTAACCAGGTAGACCAGGTCACCTTTATTTAACCAGGTAGACCAGGTCACCTTTATTTAACCAGGTAGACCAGGTCACCTTTATTTAACCAGGTAGGCCAGGTCACCTTTATTTAACCAGGTAGGCCAGATCACCTTTATTTAACCAGGTAGACCAGGTCACCTTTATTTAACCAGGTAGACCAGATCACCTCTATTTAACCAGGTAGACCAGGTCACCTTTATTTAACCAGGTAGACCAGATCACCTTTATTTAACCAGGTAGACCAGGTCACCTTTATTTAACCAGGTAGACTATATCACCTTTATTTAACCAGGTAGACCAGGTCACCTTTATTTAACCAGGTAGGCCAGATCACCTTTATTTAACCAGGTAGACCAGGTCACCTTTATTTAACCAGGTAGACCAGGTCACCTTTATTTAACCAGGTAGACCAGGTCACCTTTATTTAACCAGGTAGACCAGATCACCTTTATTTAACCAGGTAGACCAGGTCACCTTTATTTAACCAGGTAGACCAGGTCACCTTTATTTAACCAGGTAGACCAGGTCACCTTTATTTAACCAGTTAGACTATATCACCTTTATTTAACCAGGTAGACCAGGTCACCTTTATTTAACCAGGTAGACCAGATCACCTTTATTTAACCAGGTAGACCAGGTCACCTTTATTTAACCAGGTAGACCAGATCACCTTTATTTAACCAAGTAGACCAGGTCACCTTTATTTAACCAGGTAGACTATATCACCTTTATTTAACCAGGTAGACCAGGTCACCTTTATTTAACCAGGTAGGCCAGATCACCTTTATTTAACCAGGTAGACCAGATCACCTTTATTTAACCAGGTAGACCAGATCACCTTTATTTAACCAGGTAGACCAGATCACCTTTATTTAACCAGGTAGACCAGATCACCTTTTTTAACCAGGTAGACTATATCACCTTTATTTAACCAGGTATGCCAGATCACCTTTATTTAACCAGGTAGACCAGATCGCCTTTATTTAACCAGGTAGACCAGGTCACCTTTATTTAACCAGGTAGACCAGATCACCTTTATTTAACCAGGTAGGCCAGATCACCTTTATTTAACCAGGTAGACCAGGTCACCTTTATTTAACCAGGTAGACCAGATCACCTTTATTTAACCAGGTAGGCCAGATCACCTTTATTTAACCAGGTAGACCAGATCGCCTTTATTTAACCAGGTAGACCAGGTCACCTTTAGTTAACCAGGTAGACCAGATCACCTTTATTTAACCAGGTAGGCAAGTTGAGACCAAGTTCTCATTTACAACTGCGACCTCTGGCCAAGATAAAGCAAAGCAGTTCGACACAAACAACGACACAGAGTTACACATGGAGTAAAACAAACATACAGTCAATAATACAGTATCAACAAGTCTATACACGATGTGAGCAAATGAGGTGAGATAAGGGAGGTAAAGGCAAAAAAGGCCATGGTGGCAAAGTAAATACAATATAGCAAGTAAAACACTGGAATGGTAGATTTGCAATGGAAGAATGTGCAAAGTAGAAATAAAAATAATGGGGTGCAAAGGAGCTAAATAAATTAATTAATTAAATACAGAAGGGAAAGAGGTAGTTGTTTGGGCTAAATTATAGGTGGGCTATGTACAGGTGCAGTAATCTGTGAGCTGCTCTCACAGCTGGTGCTTAAAGCTAGTGAGGGAGATGAGTGTTTCCAGTTTCAGAGATTTTTGTATTTTGTTCCAGTCATTGGCAGCAGAGAACTGGAAGGAGAGGCGGCCAAAGAGGAGTTGGCTTTGGGAGTGACTAGAGAGATATACCTGCTGGAGCGTGTGCTACAGGTGAATGCTGCTATGGGGACCAGTGAGCTGAGATAAGGCAGGGCTTTACCTAGCAGGGCCTTGTAGATGACCTGGAGCCAGTGGACTTGGCGACAGATATGTAGTGAGGACCAGCCAACGAGAGCATACAGGTCGCAGTGGTGGGTAGTATATGGGGCTTTGGTGACAAAACGGATGGCACTGTGATAGACTGCATCCAATTTGCTGAGTAGAGTGTTGGAGGCGATTTTGTAAATTATATCGCCGAAGTCGAGGATCGGTAGGATGGTCAGTTTTACGAGGGTATGTTTGGCAACATGAGTGAAGGAGGCTTTGTTGCGAAATAGGAAGCCAATTCTAGATTTTACTTTGGATTGGAGATGTTTGATATGGGTCTGGAAGGAGAGTTTACAGTCTAACCATATGACTCTGGTCTATAGTAGTGCACTATATAGGGAATAGAGCCCTGGTCAAAACTAGTGCACTATATATAGGGCTCTGGTCTATAGTAATACCACTATATAGGGAATAGGGCTCTGGTCTATAGTAGTGTACTATATAGGGAATAGGGCTCTGGTCTATAGTAGTGTACTATATAGGGAATAGGGCTCTGGTCTATAGTAGTGTACTATATAGGGAATAGGGCTCTGGTCTATAGTAGTGTACTATATAGGGAATATGGCTCTGGTCTACAGTAGTGTATTATATAGGGAATAGGGCCCTGGTCTATAGTAGTAGCACTATATAGGGAATAGTGCTCTGGTCTATAGTAGTACCACTATATAGGGAATAGGGCTCTGGTCTATAGTAGTACCACTATATAGGGAATAGGGCCCTGGTCTATAGTAGTACCACTATATAGGGAATAGGGCTCTGGTCTATAGTAGTACCACTATATAGGGAATAGGGCCCTGGTCTATAGTAGTACAGTATATAGGGAATAGGGCTCTGGTCTATAGTAGTACCACTATATAGGGAATAGGGCTCTGGTCTATAGTAGGACCACTATATAGGGAATAGGACTCTGGTCTATAGTAGTGTACTATATAGGGAATAGGACTCTGATCTATAGTATTGTACTATATAGGGAATAGGGCTCTGGTCTATAGTAGTGTACTATATAGGGAATAGGGCTCTGGTCTATAGTAGTGTACTATATAGGGAATAGGACTCTGGTCTATAGTAGTGTACTATATAGGGAATAGGACTCTGGTCTATAGTAGTGTACTTTATAGGGAATAGGACTCTGGTCTATAGTAGTACCAGTATATAGGGCTCTGGTCTATAGTAGTGTACTATATAGGGAATAGGGCTCTGGTCTATAGTAGTACCACTATATAGGGAATAGGGCTCTGGTCTATAGTAGTACCACTATATAGGGAATAGGGCTCTGGTCTATAGTAGTACCACTATATAGGGAATAGGGCTCTGGTCTATAGTAGTGTACTATAAAGGGAATAGGCCTGCCTCCCTCGATTATTGAATTACCTCACTCTGTAGCACAGTCTAGGCTTCAGTGTCCAATAATGATATAGTCCTTTAACTGCAATGATATAGTCCTTTAACTACAATGATATTGTCCTTTAACTACAACGATATAGTCCTTTAACTACAATGATATTGTCCTTTAACTACAACGATATAGTCCTTTAACTACAATGATATAGTCCTTTAACTACAATGATATAGTCCTTTAACTACAATGATATAGTCCTTTAACTACAATGATATAGTCCTTTAACTACAATGATATAGTCCTTTAACTACAATGATATAGTCCTTTAACTACAATGATATAGTCCTTTTACAATGATATAGTCCTTTAACTACAATGATATAGTCCTTTAACTACAATGATATAGTCCTTTAACTACAATGATATAGTCCTTTAACTACAATGATATAGTCCTTTAACTACAATGATATAGTCCTTTAACTACAATGATATAGTCCTTTAACTACAATGATATAGTCCTTTAACTACAATGATATAGTCCTTTAACTACAACGATATAGTCCTTTAACTACAATGATATAGTCCTTTAACTACAATGATATAGTCCTTTAACTACAATGATATAGTCCTTTAACTACAATGATATAGTCCTTTAACTACAATGATATAGTCCTTTAACTACAATGATATGGTCCTTTAACTACAATGATATAGTCCTTTAACTACAATGATATGGTCCTTTAACTACAATGATATAGTCCTTTAACTACAATGATTTAGTCCTCTACTACAATGATATAGTCCTTTAACTACAATTATATAGTCCTTTAACTACAATGATATAGTCCTTTAACTACAATGATTTAGTCCTCTACTACAATGATATAGTCCTTTAACTACAATTATATAGTCCTTTAACTACAATGATATAGTCCTTTAACTACAATGATATAGTCCTTTAACTACAATGATATAGTCCTCTACTACAATGATATAGTCCTTTAACTACAATGATATAGTCCTTTAACTACAATGATATGGTCCTTTCACTAAGGAACTGCTCACTCATGTTTCCTAGGAAGGTTGGCACAGCACAGGACAGGACATTACTGAGCTAGTAGTGTTTAATGAGAGAGATGGTGCTGTCTGCATCCTGTACATGGCTGGTATGTGTTATGTAGTATGTGTTATGTAGTATGTGTTATGTAGTATGTGTTATGTAGTATGTGTTATGTAGTATGTGTTATGTGTTACGTAGTATGTGTTATGTAGTATGTGTTATGTGTTACGTAGTATGTGTTATGTAGTATGTGTTATGTAGTATGTGTTATGTAGTATGTGTTATGTGTTACGTAGTATGTGTTATGTAGTATGTGTTATGTAGTATGTGTTATGTAGTATTTGTTATGTGTTACGTAGTATGTGTTATGTGTTACGTAGTATGTGTTATGTGTTATGTAGTATGTGTTATGTAGTATGTGGTATGTAGTATGTGTTATGTAGTATGTGTTATGTAGTATGTGTTATGTAGTATGTGTTATGTAGTATGTGTTATGTAGTATGTGTTATGTAGTATGTGTTATGTAGTATGTGTTATGTAGTATGTGTTATGTAGTATGTGTTATGTAGTGTTTGTTATGTAGTATTTGTTATGTAGTATGTGTTATGTAGTATTTGTTATGTGTTATGTAGTATGTGTTATGTAGTATGTGTTATGTAGTATGTGTTATGTAGTATGTGTTATGTAGTATGTGTTATGTAGTATGTGTTATGTAGTATGTGTTATGTAGTATGTGTTATGTAGTGTTTGTTATGTAGTATTTGTTATGTAGTATGTGTTATGTAGTATTTGTTATGTGTTATGTAGTATGTGTTATGTAGTATGTGTTATGTAGTATGTGTTATGTAGTATGTGTTATGTAGTATGTGTTATGTAGTATGTGTTATGTGGTATGTGTTATGTGGTATGTGTTATGTGGTATGTGTTATGTGGTATGTGTTATGTGGTATGTGTTATGTAGTATGTGTTATGTAGTATGTGTTATGTAGTATGTGTTATGTAGTATGTGTTATGTAGTATGTGTTTTGTAGTATGTGTTATGTAGTATGTGTTATGTAGTATGTGTTTTGTAGTATGTGTTATGCTATACACTAAATAAAATCACATTGTATTCTTCTCAAGCTTGGTAAACAACAGGTGTAAACTAAACAGTTAAATTGCTCGTGTTTTGTCATGTGCCTTTTACTGAGGAGTGGCTTCCGTCTGGCCACTCCATCATAATGGCCTGATTGGTGGAGTGCTGCAGAGATGGTTGTCCTTCTGGAAGGTTCTCCCATCTCCACAGAGGAACTCTGGAGCTCTGTCAGAGTGACCATCGGATTCTTGATCCCTTCTCTCCCCCGATCGCTCAGTTTGGCCGGGCGGTCAGCTCTAGGAAGAGTCTTGGTGGTTCTAAACTTCTTCCATTTAAGAATAAAGGAGGCCTCTGTGTTCTTGGGGACATTCAAAGTCGCAGAATTTTTGTTGGTACCTTCCCCCAGATCAGTGCCTCGACACGATCCTGTATAACAGCTCTATGGATAATTCCTTCAGACCTCATGGCTTGGTTTTTGCTCTGACATGCACTGTCAATTGTGGGACCTTATATAGACAGGAGTGTGCCTTTCCAAATCATGTCCAATCAATTGAATTTACCACAGGTGGACTACAATCAAGTTGTAGAAACATCTCAAGGATGATCAATGGAAACAGGATGCACCTGAGCTCAATTTCGAGTCTCATAACAAAGAGTCTGAATACTAATGTAAATATGGTATTTTCTTATTTTTTTTTTATTTGTCTTTAGGACTTTTTTCCGGCTCACTGGTAACATTATGTAAGGCTTTGTGTAATCTGTCCCAGAGCTCAGCAACAGCACAGTGAATGACATCCTCTTCCTGGAGCTGAGCAGAATGGCTGCCGTCAGCTTCACATGGCCCTGGCTGTCTGTAATACCACGTCTCACCACTAAGGGGCAGCACCATCCTTAACCCTGAGCCAAACTAATGGTGTGTAACCTACAGTATGTCTATGGGGTGTGTAACCTACAGTATGTCTATGGGGTGTCTAACCTACAGTATGTCTATGGTGTCTAATCTACAGTATGTCTATGGGGGGTCTAACCTACAGTATGTCTATGGGGTGTCTAATCTACAGTATGTCTATGGGGTGTGTAACCTACAGTATGTCTATGGGGTGTCTAACCTACAGTATGTCTATGGTGTCTAATCTACAGTATGTCTATGGGGTGTCTAACCTACAGTATGTCTATGGTGTGTCTAACCTACAGTATGTCTATGGGGTGTGTAACCTACAGTATGTCTATGGGGTGTCTAACCTACAGTATGTCTATGGTGTCTAATCTACAGTATGTCTATGGGGGGTCTAACCTACAGTATGTCTATGGGGTGTCTAATCTACAGTATGTCTATGGTGTGTCTAACCTACAGTATGTCTATGGGGTGTCTAACCTACAGTATGTCTATGGGGTATCTAATCTACAGTATGTCTATGGTGTCTAATCTACAGTATGTCTATGGGGTGTCTAACCTACAGTATGTCTATGGTGTCTAATCTACAGTATGTCTATGGGGTGTCTAACCTACAGTATGTCTATGGTGTCTAATCTACAGTATGTCTATGGGGTGTCTAACCTACAGTATGTCTATGGTGTCTAATCTACAGTATGTCTATGGTGTGTCTAACCTACAGTATGTCTATGGGGTGTCTAACCTACAGTATGTCTATGGTGTCTAATCTACAGTATGTCTATGGGGTGTCTAACCTACAGTATGTCTATGGTGTCTAATCTACAGTATGTCTATGGGGTGTCTAACCTACAGTATGTCTATGGGGTGTCTAATCTACAGTATGTCTATGGGGTGTCTAACCTACAGTATGTCTATGGTGTCTAACCTACAGTATGTCTATGGGGTGTCTAACCTACACTATGTCTATGGTGTCTAACCTACAGTATGTCTATGGTGTCTAACCTACAGTATGTCTATGGGGTGTCTAACCTACAGTATGTCTATGGGGTGTGTAACCTACAGTATGTCTATGGGGTGTCTAACCTACAGTATGTCTATGGTGTCTAACCTACAGTATGTCTATGGTGTCTAACCTACACTATGTCTATGGGGTGTCTAACCTACAGTATGTCTATGGTGTCTAACCTACAGTATGTCTATGGTGTCTAACCTACACTATGTCTATGGGGTGTGTAACCTACAGTATGTCTATGGGGTGTCTAACCTACAGTATGTCTATGGTGTCTAACCTACAGTATGTCTATGGTGTCTAACCTACACTATGTCTATGGGGTGTCTAACCTACAGTATGTCTATGGTGTCTAACCTACAGTATGTCTATGGTGTCTAACCTACACTATGTCTATGGGGTGTCTAACCTACAGTATGTCTATGGGGTGTCTAACCTACACTATGTCTATGGGGTGTCTAACCTACAGTATGTCTATGGTGTCTAACCTACAGTATGTCTATGGTGTCTAACCTACAGTATGTCTATGGGGTGTCTATGGGGTATCTAACCTACAGTATGTCTATGGGGTATCTAACCTACAGTATGTCTATGGTATCTAACCTACAGTATGTCTATGGTATCTAACCTACAGTATGTCTATGGGGTGTCTAACCTACAGTGTGTCTATGGGGTGTCTAACCTACAGTATGTCTATGGTGTCTAACCTACAGTATGTCTATGGTGTCTAACCTACAGTATGTCTATGGGGTGTGTAACCTACAGTATGTCTATGGTGTCTAACCTACAGTATGTCTATGGTGTGTCTAACCTACAGTATGTCTATGGTGTGTCTAACCTACAGTATGTCTATGGGGTGTCTAACCTACAGTATGTCTATGGGGTGTCTAACCTACAGTGTGTCTATGGTGTCTAACCTACAGTATGTCTATGGTGTGTCTAACCTACAGTATGTCTATGGGGTGTCTAACCTACAGTGTGTCTATGGGGTGTCTAACCTACAGTATGTCTATGGTGTCTAACCTACAGTATGTCTATGGTGTCTAACCTACTGTATGTCTATGGGGTGTCTAACCTACAGTATGTCTATGGGGTGTGTAACCTACAGTATGTCTATGGGGTGTGTAACCTACAGTATGTCTATGGGGTGTGTAACCTACAGTATGTCTATGGGGTGTCTAACCTACAGTATGTCTATGGGGTGTCTAACCTACAGTATGTCTATGGTGTCTAATCTACAGTATGTCTATGGTGTGTCTAACCTACAGTATGTCTATGGGGTGTCTAACCTACAGTATGTCTATGGGGTGTCTAACCTACAGTATGTCTATGGGGTGTCTAACCTACAGTAGGGCTATGGGGTGTCTAACATACAGTATGTCTATGGGTGTGTAACCTACAGTATGTATATGGGGTGTGTAACCTACAGTATGTCTATGGGGTGTGTAACCTACAGTATGTCTATGGGGTGTGTAACCTACAGTATTTCTATGGTGTCTAACCTACAGTATGTCTATGGGGTGTCTAACCTACAGTATGTCTATGGTGTCTAACCTACAGTATGTCTATGGTGTCTAACCTACAGTATGTCTATGGGGTGTCTACCCTACAGTATGTCTATGGTGTCTAACCTACAGTATGTCTATGGGGTGTCTATGGGGTATCTAACCTACAGTATGTCTATGGGGTATCTAACCTACAGTATGTCTATGGTATCTAACCTACAGTATGTCTATGGTATCTAACCTACAGTATGTCTATGGGGTGTCTAACCTACAGTGTGTCTATGGGGTGTCTAACCTACAGTATGTCTATGGTGTCTAACCTACAGTATGTCTATGGTGTCTAACCTACAGTATGTCTATGGGGTGTGTAACCTACAGTATGTCTATGGTGTCTAACCTACAGTATGTCTATGGTGTGTCTAACCTACAGTATGTCTATGGTGTGTCTAACCTACAGTATGTCTATGGGGTGTCTAACCTACAGTATGTCTATGGGGTGTCTAACCTACAGTGTGTCTATGGTGTCTAACCTACAGTATGTCTATGGTGTGTCTAACCTACAGTATGTCTATGGGGTGTCTAACCTACAGTGTGTCTATGGGGTGTCTAACCTACAGTATGTCTATGGTGTCTAACCTACAGTATGTCTATGGTGTCTAACCTACAGTATGTCTATGGGGTGTGTAACCTACAGTATGTCTATGGGGTGTGTAACCTACAGTATGTCTATGGGGTGTGTAACCTACAGTATGTCTATGGGGTGTGTAACCTACAGTATGTCTATGGGGTGTCTAACCTACAGTATGTCTATGGGGTGTCTAACCTACAGTATGTCTATGGTGTCTAATCTACAGTATGTCTATGGGGTGTCTAACCTACAGTATGTCTATGGGGTGTCTAACCTACATTATGTCTATGGTGTCTAACCTACAGTATGTCTATGGTGTGTCTAACCTACAGTATGTCTATGGGGTGTCTAACCTACAGTATGTCTATGGGGTGTCTAACCTACAGTATGTCTATGGGGTGTCTAACCTACAGTATGTCTATGGGGTGTGTGTAACCTACAGTATGTCTATGGGGTGTGTAACCTACAGTATGTCTATGGGGTGTGTAACCTACAGTATTTCTATGGTGTCTAACCTACAGTATGTCTATGGGGTGTCTAACCTACAGTATGTCTATGGTGTCTAACCTACAGTATGTCTATGGTGTCTAACCTACAGTATGTCTATGGGGTGTCTACCCTACAGTATGTCTATGGGGTGTCTATGGGGTGTCTAACCTACAGTATGTCTATGGTGTCTAACCTACAGTATGTCTATGGTGTGTCTAACCTACAGTATGTCTATGGTGTGTCTAACCTACAGTATGTCTATGATGTGTCTAACCTACAGTATGTCTATGGTGTGTCTAACCTACAGTATGTCTATGGGGTGTCTAACCTACATTATGTCTATGGGGTGTCTAACCTACAGTATGTCTATGGGGTGTCTAACCTACAGTATGTCTATGGGGTGTCTAACCTACAGTATGTCTATGGGGTGTCTAACCTACAGTATGTCTATGGTGTCTAACCTACAGTATGTCTATGGGGTGTCTAACCTACAGTATGTCTATGGGGTGTCTAACCTACAGTATGTCTATGGTGTCTAACCTACAGTATGTCTATGGGGTGTCTAACCTACAGTATGTCTATGGGGTGTGTAACCTACAGTATGTCTATGGGGTGTGTAACCTACAGTATGTCTATGGGGTGTGTAACCTACAGTATGTCTATGGGGTGTCTAACCTACAGTATGTCTATGGGGTGTCTAACCTACAGTATGTCTATGGTGTCTAATCTACAGTATGTCTATGGTGTGTCTAACCTACAGTATGTCTATGGGGTGTCTAACCTACAGTATGTCTATGGGGTGTCTAACCTACAGTATGTCTATGGGGTGTCTAACCTACAGTATGTCTATGGGGTGTCTAACCTACAGTATGTCTATGGGTGTGTAACCTACAGTATGTATATGGGGTGTGTAACCTACAGTATGTCTATGGGGTGTGTAACCTATAGTATGTCTATGGGGTGTGTAACCTACAGTATTTCTATGGTGTCTAACCTACAGTATGTCTATGGGGTGTCTAACCTACAGTATGTCTATGGTGTCTAACCTACAGTATGTCTATGGTGTCTAACCTACAGTATGTCTATGGGGTGTCTACCCTACAGTATGTCTATGGTGTCTAACCTACAGTATGTCTATGGGGTGTCTATGGGGTATCTAACCTACAGTATGTCTATGGGGTATCTAACCTACAGTATGTCTATGGTATCTAACCTACAGTATGTCTATGGTATCTAACCTACAGTATGTCTATGGGGTGTCTAACCTACAGTGTGTCTATGGGGTGTCTAACCTACAGTATGTCTATGGTGTCTAACCTACAGTATGTCTATGGTGTCTAACCTACAGTATGTCTATGGGGTGTGTAACCTACAGTATGTCTATGGTGTCTAACCTACAGTATGTCTATGGTGTGTCTAACCTACAGTATGTCTATGGTGTGTCTAACCTACAGTATGTCTATGGGGTGTCTAACCTACAGTATGTCTATGGGGTGTCTAACCTACAGTGTGTCTATGGTGTCTAACCTACAGTATGTCTATGGTGTGTCTAACCTACAGTATGTCTATGGGGTGTCTAACCTACAGTGTGTCTATGGGGTGTCTAACCTACAGTATGTCTATGGTGTCTAACCTACAGTATGTCTATGGTGTCTAACCTACAGTATGTCTATGGGGTGTGTAACCTACAGTATGTCTATGGGGTGTGTAACCTACAGTATGTCTATGGGGTGTGTAACCTACAGTATGTCTATGGGGTGTGTAACCTACAGTATGTCTATGGGGTGTCTAACCTACAGTATGTCTATGGGGTGTCTAACCTACAGTATGTCTATGGTGTCTAATCTACAGTATGTCTATGGTGTGTCTAACCTACAGTATGTCTATGGGGTGTCTAACCTACAGTATGTCTATGGGGTGTCTAACCTACAGTATGTCTATGGGGTGTCTAACCTACAGTATGTCTATGGGGTGTGTAACCTACAGTATGTCTATGGGGTGTGTAACCTACAGTATGTCTATGGGGTGTGTAACCTACAGTATTTCTATGGTGTCTAACCTACAGTATGTCTATGGGGTGTCTAACCTACAGTATGTCTATGGTGTCTAACCTACAGTATGTCTATGGTGTCTAACCTACAGTATGTCTATGGGGTGTCTACCCTACAGTATGTCTATGGGGTGTCTATGGGGTGTCTAACCTACAGTATGTCTATGGTGTCTAACCTACAGTATGTCTATGGTGTGTCTAACCTACAGTATGTCTATGGTGTGTCTAACCTACAGTATGTCTATGGTGTGTCTAACCTACAGTATGTCTATGGTGTGTCTAACCTACAGTATGTCTATGGGGTGTCTAACCTACAGTATGTCTATGGGGTGTCTAACCTACAGTATGTCTATGGGGTGTCTAACCTACAGTATGTCTATGGGGTGTCTAACCTACAGTATGTCTATGGGGTGTCTAACCTACAGTATGTCTATGGTGTCTAACCTACAGTATGTCTATGGGGTGTCTAACCTACAGTATGTCTATGGGGTGTCTAACCTACAGTATGTCTATGGTGTCTAACCTACAGTATGTCTATGGTGTCTAACCTACAGTATGTCTATGGTGTCTACCCTACAGTATGTCTATGGGGTGTCTATGGTGTGTCTAACCTACAGTATGTCTATGGTGTCTAACCTACAGTATGTCTATGGTGTCTACCCTACAGTATGTCTATGGGGTGTCTATGGTGTGTCTAACCTACAGTATGTCTATGGTGTCTAACCTACAGTATGTCTATGATGTCTAACCTACAGTATGTCTATGGGGTGTCTAACCTACAGTATGTCTATGGTGTGTCTAACCTACAGTATGTCTATGGTGTCTAACCTACAGTATGTCTATGGGGTATCTAACCTACAGTATGTCTATGGGGGTCTAACCTACAGTATGTCTATGGGGGGTCTAACCTACAGTATGTCTATGGGGGGTCTAACCTACAGTATGTCTATGGTGTCTAACCTACAGTATGTCTATGGTGTCTAACCTACAGTATGTCTATGGTGTCTAACCTACAGTATGTCTATGGTGTCTAACCTACAGTATGTCTATGGGGTGTCTAACCTACAGTATGTCTATGGTGTGTCTAACCTACAGTATGTCTATGGTGTGTCTAACCTACAGTATGTCTATGGTGTGTCTAACCTACAGTATGTCTATGGTGTGTCTAACCTACAGTATGTCTATGGGGTGTCTAACCTACAGTATGTCTATGGGGTGTCTAACCTACAGTATGTCTATGGGGTGTCTAACCTACAGTATGTCTATGGGGTGTCTAACCTACAGTATGTCTATGGGGTGTCTAACCTACAGTATGTCTATGGTGTCTAACCTACAGTATGTCTATGGGGTGTCTAACCTACAGTATGTCTATGGGGTGTCTAACCTACAGTATGTCTATGGTGTCTAACCTACAGTATGTCTATGGTGTCTAACCTACAGTATGTCTATGGTGTCTACCCTACAGTATGTCTATGGGGTGTCTATGGTGTGTCTAACCTACAGTATGTCTATGGTGTCTAACCTACAGTATGTCTATGGTGTCTACCCTACAGTATGTCTATGGGGTGTCTATGGTGTGTCTAACCTACAGTATGTCTATGGTGTCTAACCTACAGTATGTCTATGATGTCTAACCTACAGTATGTCTATGGGGTGTCTAACCTACAGTATGTCTATGGTGTGTCTAACCTACAGTATGTCTATGGTGTCTAACCTACAGTATGTCTATGGGGTATCTAACCTACAGTATGTCTATGGGGGGTCTAACCTACAGTATGTCTATGGGGGGTCTAACCTACAGTATGTCTATGGGGGGTCTAACCTACAGTATGTCTATGGTGTCTAACCTACAGTATGTCTATGGTGTCTAACCTACAGTATGTCTATGGTGTCTAACCTACAGTATGTCTATGGTGTCTAACCTACAGTATGTCTATGGGGTGTCTAACCTACAGTATGTCTATGGTGTGTCTAACCTACAGTATGTCTATGGTGTCTAACCTACAGTATGTCTATGGTGTGTCTAACCTACAGTATGTCACAGTAACCTGGGGGACATGTGAGTGCATAAAAGCCTGACTATCTGTAGTCTCATGACATCCAATGATGGTCCTCCAGAATAGCGGCCCCCACCTGGTGTTCTGTTTGTCTGATTGGTTGAAAAATCTCTTCTTCTTTTTTTGTCACTTGCTTCCTAAATCACTGGTGTAGACTGACAGTGAAATGTTTATGGTCCTTCTCCAACAACGCAGATAAACACAAATATATAGAAATAGTGACACGAGGAATAGTATGGCTATATACAGGAAGTACCAGTACTGAGTCAATGTGCTGGGGTATGAGGTAATAACATGGCTATATACAGGAAGTACCAGTACTGATTCAATGTGCAGGGGTATGAGGTAATAACATGGCTATATACAGGAAGTACCAGTACTGAGTCAATGTGCAGGGGTATAAGGGAATAACATGGCTATATACAGGAAGTACCAGTTCTGAGTCAATGTGCAGGGGTATGAGGTGATAACATGGCTATATACAGGAAGTACCAGTACTGAGTCAATGTGCAGGGGTATAAGGGAATAACATGGCTATATACAGGAAGTACCAGTTCTGAGTCAATGTGCAGGGGTATGAGGTGATAACATGGCTATATACAGGAAGTACCAGTACTGAGTCAATGTGCAGGGGTATGAAGTAATAACATGGCCATATACAGGGAGTATGTATATACGCTACCGAGTCGATGTGCAGGGATATGAGGTAATTGAGGTTTCTATGTACATATATATGTGTGTGTGTGTGTGTGTGTGGGGGGGGGGAATATGTAGTGTGTGCAGTCTGGCTACCCCCCACCCCCTGGAAAGCTGCTGCTACTCTCTGTTCTTATCTATGCATAGTCACTTTAATAACTCTACCTACTCGTACATATTACCTCATCACCGGTGCCCCCTGTATATAGCCTCCACAATGATTCTGTACCGTAACACCCTGTATATAGCCTCCACATTGACTCTCTACCGTAACACCCCGTATATAGCCTCCACATTGACTCTCTACCGTAACACCCTGTATATAGCCTCCACTTTGACTCGGTACCGGTACCCCCTGTATATAGCCTCCACATTGACTCTGTACTGGTACCCCCTGTATATAGCCTCCACTTTGACTCGGTACCGGTACCCCCTGTATATAGCCTCCACATTGACTTGGTACCGGTACCCCCTGTATATAGCCTCCACATTGACTCTGTACTGGTACCCCCTGTATATAGCCTCCACATTGACTCTGTACTGGTACCCCCTGTATATAGCCTCCACATTGACTCTGTACCGTAACACCCTGTATATAGCCTCCACATTGACTCTGTACCGTAGCACCCTGTATATAGCCTAAACATTATCTCTGTACCGGTACCCCCTGTACATAGCCTCCACATTGACTCTGTACCGTAATACCCTGTATATAGCCTCCACATTGACTCTGTACCGTAACACCCTGTATATAGCCTCCACATTGACTCTGTACCGTAACACCCTGTATATAGTCTTCACATTGACTCTGTACCGTAATACCCTGTATTTAGCCTCCACATTGACTCTGTACTGGTACCCGTGTATATAACCTCCACATTGACTCTGTACCGGTACCCTCTGTATATAGCCTCCACATTGACTCTGTACCGGCACCCCCTGTATATAGCCTCCACATTGACTCTGTACCGTAACACCCTGTATATAGCCTCCACATTGACTCTGTACCGGTACCCCCTGTATATAGCCTCCACATTGACTCTGTACTGGTACCCTGTATATAGCCTCCACATTGACTCTGTACCGGTACCCCCTGTATATAGCCTTCACATTGACTCTGTACCGTAATACCCTGTATATAGCATCCACATTGACTCTGTACCGGTACCCCCTGTATATAGCCTCCACATTGACTGTGTACTGGTACCCCCTGTATATAGCCTCCACATTGACTCTGTACGGGTACCCCCTGTATATAGCCTCCACATTGACTCTGTACCGTAATACCCTGTATATAGCCTCCACATTGACTCTGTACCGGTACCCCCTGTATATAGCCTCCACATTGACTCTGTACCGTAGCACCCTGTATATAGCCTAAACATTATCTCTGTACCGGTACCCCCTGTACATAGCCTCCACATTGACTCTGTACCGTAATACCCTGTATATAGCCTCCACATTGACTCTGTACCGTAACACCCTGTATATAGCCTCCACATTGACTCTGTACCGTAACACCCTGTATATAGTCTTCACATTGACTCTGTACCGTAATACCCTGTATTTAGCCTCCACATTGACTCTGTACTGGTACCCCGTGTATATAACCTCCACATTGACTCTGTACCGGTACCCTCTGTATATAGCCTCCACATTGACTCTGTACCGGCACCCCCTGTATATAGCCTCCACATTGACTCTGTACCGTAACACCCTGTATATAGCCTCCACATTGACTCTGTACCGGTACCCCCTGTATATAGCCTCCACATTGACTCTGTACTGGTACCCTGTATATAGCCTCCACATTGACTCTGTACCGGTACCCCCTGTATATAGCCTTCACATTGACTCTGTACCGTAATACCCTGTATATAGCATCCACATTGACTCTGTACCGGTACCCCCTGTATATAGCCTCCACATTGACTGTGTACTGGTACCCCCTGTATATAGCCTCCACATTGACTCTGTACGGGTACCCCCTGTATATAGCCTCCACATTGACTCTGTACCGTAATACCCTGTATATAGCCTCCACATTGACTCTGTACCGGTACCCCCTGTATATAGCCTCCACATTGACTCTGTACTGGTACCCCCTGTATATAGCCTCCACATTGACTCTGTACTGGTACCCTGTATATAGCCTCCACATTGACTCTGTACCGGTACCCCCTGTATATAGCCTCCACATTGACTGTGTACCGGTACCCCCTGTATATAGCCTCCACATTGACTCTGTACCGTAACACCCTGTATATAGCCTCCACATTGACTCTGTACCGTAACACCCTGTATATATCCTCCACATTGACTCTGTACCGGTATCCCCTGTATATAGCCTCCACATTGACTCTGTACCGGTACCCCCTGTATATAGCCTCCACATTGACTCTGTACCGGTACCCCCTGTATATAGCCTCCACATTGACTCTGTACTGGTACCCCCTGTATATAGCCTCCACATTGACTCTGTACTGGTACCCTGTATATAGCCTCCACATTGACTCTGTACCGGTACCCCCTGTATATAGCCTCCACATTGACTGTGTACCGGTACCCCCTGTATATAGCCTCCACATTGACTCTGTACCGTAACACCCTGTATATAGCCTCCACATTGACTCTGTACCGTAACACCCTGTATATATCCTCCACATTGACTCTGTACCGGTATCCCCTGTATATAGCCTCCACATTGACTCTGTACCGGTACCCCCTGTATATAGCCTCCACATTGACTCTGTACCGTAACACCCTGTATATAGCCTCCACATTGACTCTGTACTGGTACCCTGTATATAGCCTCCACATTGACTCTGTACTGGTACCCTGTATATAGCCTCCACATTGACTCTGTACCGGTACCCCCTGTATATAGCCTCCACATTGACTCTGTACCGGTACCCCCTGTATATAGCCTCCACATTGACTGTGTACCGGTACCCCCTGTATATAGCATCCACATTGACTCTGTACCGGTACCCCCTGTATATAACCTTCACATTGACTCTGTACTGGTACCCCCTGTATATAACCTCCACATTGACTCTGTACCGTAACACCCTGTATATAGCCTCCACATTGACTCTGTACCGTAATACCCTGTATATAGCCTCCACATTGACTGTGTACCGGTACCCCCTGTATATAGCCTCCACATTGACTCTGTACTGGTACCCCCTGTATATAACCTCCACATTGACTCTGTACCGTAACACCCTGTATATAGCCTCCACATTGACTCTGTACCGTAATACCCTGTATATAGCCTCCACATTGACTCTGTACCGGTACCCTCTTTATATAGCCTCCACATTGACTCTGTACCGGTACCCCCTGTATATAGCCTCCACATTGACTCTGTACTGGTACCCCCTGTATATAGCCTCCACATTGACTCTGTACCGGTACCCCCTGTATATAGCCTCCACATTGACTGTACCATAACACCCTGTATATAGCCTCCACATTGACTCTGTACCATAATACCCTGTATATAACCTCCACATTGACTCTGTACCGGTACCCCCTGTATATAACCTCCACATTGACTCTGTACCGGTACCCCCTGTATATAACCTCCACATTGACTCTGTACCGGTACCCCCTGTATATTTTGCCTCCACATTGTTATTTACTGCTGCTCTTTAATTAGTTGTTATTCTTATCTCTTACTTTTTGGGGGTATTTTCTTAAAACTGTATTATTGGTTAAGGCCTTGAAAATAAGCATTTCACTGTAAGGTCTACCTGTTGTATTCGGCGCATGTGACAAATTTCATTTTTCATAAACATTACAGAACAAGTTGGAAATCGCAAATAAATTAAAAACGTGTGGTTTGGAAGCAATCAGTGACAGTGGCTAACGTTAACTGAAGCCGTGCAAAGCAATAACTAGCCTGCTATTCAGTGGAGAGTATCTGCGGTCCCAAATCTGGGATTAAGTGGCTCTTTTCCAAGTTTACAATGATAAACATTCAGCACTGGCCATGCTGTCAATGAAGCATGATTTCCGCCGCGCGTAAAACAACTGTTAACTCGGAACTGCGAGTAGGAAGTCGGAAGTCAAGCTCTGACTGGGAAAAAAAAACGTTTTGGTGACAAAATTTGCCCACAAAGGACCGCCGCACCACCTTCCTGTTCAAGTGAACAGAGCACAACAAGGTGAGTCCAAACATGTCTTGTATGCTGCTGTATAAATGATGCAAAATGCCAGGGAGATATGTATGTATACTATAGCTAAGAAAGTAATACTAAGGGTATGTTGTGTAGTAAGATGTTACTAGACCATGTGCCTCGCCCTAATATTTACCCTTCTTAACTTCCCCTACTGTTCTGACTTGGTGGTGCACATGTAGCCTATAACCTGTTTTAGAGAAAGGTCAACATTGAATATTGTAAGAGCTTTCATTGTCTGTTTATATGCCCCCTTTATTTATTCTACGGTTCTGACTTGGTGTACAGGGAGATCACTGTAAGAATGGCCCATGTTCTGAATTCTGTTGCTGTACATTTCAAAAGTGCTAAACAAATAGTTATATTGACGACATCAGTCCTCGCACTCATTAATGTCTTAATCAAGATTTCGGATTGCCTCTTATCCGCTTGTCGTCCCCTTATGCCATAGTTTGTACATCTCAATTGTCATTAGAAAACACATTCGTTGAAACAAGTCAGCCATATCAGCTATGTTTTTTTTAAAAGCAGTAAAGGAGGCTGAATGAACTGTTTCGCTGCCAGACAAGGCTCCACTGATAGCCAGGTGTGGCAGTGGTAAGGTGTTGGGACTCTGCTGTTGGGACAGCTTTATGTAGGGCATTTGTGGGCACTGTTTGTCACCGTTATAGTGCAATCAATGTATTGTTTAGTGTTGTGTTGTGGTTTTGCTGTCATGCATCACACTTTAGTTTTTTTTGTTGTTGCCCCCATCAAGATTTACTTGCTGAAATCGCCACTGGATGGATGGACTACACATAAGGAGTCAGATGGACGGATGGCCTACACATAAGGAGACAGATGGATGGATGGCCTACACATAAGGAGACAGATGGACGGATGGCCTACACATAACGAGACAGATGGACGGATGGCCTACACATAAGGAAACAGATGGACGGATGACCTACACATAAGGAGAAAGATGGACGGATGGCCTACACATAAGGAGACAGGTGGATGGATGGCCTACACATAAGGAGACAGATGGATGGATGGCCTACACATAAGGAGCCAGATGGATGGATGGCCTACACATAAGGAGACAGATGGATGGAAGGCCTACACATAAGGAGACAGATGGATGGAAGGCCTACACATAAGGAGTCAGATGGATGGATGGCCTACACATAAGGAGACAGATGGATGGAAGGCCTACACATAAGGAGTCAGATGGATGGATGGCCTACACATAAGGAGTCAGATGGATGGATGACCTACACATAAGGAGACAGATGGATGGATGGCCTACACATAAGGAGTCAGATGGATGGATGACCTACACATAAGGAGAAAGATGGATGGAAGGCCTACACATAAGGAGGCAGATGGATGGATGGCCTACACATAAGGAGACTGACGGATCGATGGCCTACACATAAGGAGCCAGATGGACGGATGGCCTACACATAAGGAGCCGGATGGATGGATGGATGGCCTACACATAAGGAGACAGACGGATCGATGGCCTACACATAAGGAGCCAGATGGACGGATGGCCTACACATAAGGAGTCAGATGGATGGATGGCCTACACATAAGGAGGCAGATGGACGGATGGCCTACACATAAGGAGTCAGATGGATGGATGGATGGCCTACACATAAGGAGACAGATGGACGGATGGCCTACACATAAGGAGTCAGATGGATGGATGGCCTACACATAAGGAGACAGATGGATGGATGGCCTAAACATAAGGAGCCAGATGGATGGATGGCCTACACATAAGGAGCAAGATGGATGGATGGCCTACACATAAGGAGTCAGATGGATGGATGGCCTACACATAAGGAGTCAGATGGATGGATGGCCTACACATAAGGAGACAGATGGACGGATGGCCTACACATAAGGAGTCAGATGGATGGATGGCCTACACATAAGGAGGCAGATGGATGGATGGCCTACACATAAGGAGCCAGATGGATGGATGGCCTACACATAAGGAGTCAGATGGACGGATGGCCTACACATAAGGAGTCAGATGGATGGATGGCCTACACATAAGGAGTCAGATGGACGGATGGCCTACACATAAGGAGTCAGATGGATGGATGGCCTACACATAAGGAGGCAGATGGACGGATGGCCTACACATAAGGAGACAGATGGACGGATGGCCTACACATAAGGAGACAGATGGATGGATGGCCTACACATAAGGAGGCAGATGGACGGATGGCCTACACATAAGGAGAGATGGATGGATGGCCTACACATAAGGAGGCAGATGGATGGATGGCCTACACATAAGGAGGCAGATGGACGGATGGCCTACACATAAGGAGAGATGGATAGATGGCCTACACATAAGGAGACAGACGGATGGATTGCCTACACATAAGGAGACAGATGGGCGCCATTTTGTTCGCTCGGATGCTTTCTCAGGTGAGATTCAGCCTTGAGCGAATTGAAGGGAAATCATGACAACACAGAGAGATGAAAGATAATAAAGATAAACATCATTTTATGTTTTCCTCTTTTATTGGTATTTTTTTTGGGGGGGGGGGGGTCTGGCTTCACTTGGCAGTTCACTTGCATTGAGGTAGCAGAGAAAACTGTCTATGGCTTGGGTGGCCTGGGTGGCTGGGGTGGCCTGGGGTGGCCTGGGTGGCTGGGGTGGCCTGGGATGGCTGGGGTGGCTGGGGTGGCTTGGGTATCAGACACTTTGTTTTGGCCTTCCTTTGACATCTCCTGGAATAGAGGTCCTGGATGTCAGGGAGCTCGGAGAAGCGTGTTCCGCTTGCGTCTGCAGAAACAGCTGGTCGTCACTAGTTACCACAGCCACAAAGCGAAAACCACACCTATTTTTTTTTTTTTTTTTTACAATTTCTCTTCTTAAAATATGATTTTAAACTTAACCCTAATCTTAAGTAAACTGCTAATCTTATGCCCAACACTGACCGTAAAACTAAGACCAAAAGCACAATTTTCTTTACTTGATTTTTTTTTTTTTTTTTACATAAGAGACTATTTTGACTTTGTGGCTGTGGTAACTAGTGGAAACCGGAAAACGCTCGAGCTTGTTGAGCTGCGCTCCAATGACATAATGTCAGCAGCGCGAGCACGGGTTCCCTGAGGACGTCTGGAGGGGGCTGCCAAAACGAGTTGTGAATAGAAACAGATTTTTTATGTAATCGAGAGAAGGGAGCATGGAAATAGGTTATGGAGGGGTCTGTGCTATCCACGTGACTGATCTATGTGGGCTGTGTTCCGCCGAGCGCCAGAGAGAACTTCCGCATACTTTTGGCGGCCTGCTCGTGGCCACACGTTTTTAGCTTGGGCCCCTCCTATAAATAGATAACGTTGTTAGATCACTTTGACACGAGCATATGGGGTGTTGAATAATTCGTGACTTATATAGCCTTTATCATAGCCTATATACACTTAATATATGTATTATCTGTTTGGAGTCTGCTCTTTTGTACATTGTTGTAGAAATACATTTAGGTTAACTTGGAATTGGTTTTCTTTTCACATTTGTTTCAGAACATTTTTTTTTGGGGGGGGCAAAACTTCCTGTCCTTTTCTGTACAACAGTCTTATATAAATAACATGGTTATTACAGACAGAATTCTGGTCTGTAAAAATAGACCTTGTTCTCAGTAAGACTCCCTGATAAAAAAAAAATATATATAAAGGTTCAATAACATGACTGATGACAGTTTAAACTTTAAAGAACAAATTGCCAATTGAATGAAATTCTTCCCGTTGTGCACGACAACACTTGCCAGTTGTGTTGAGTGTCTGGAATGGATGGACCTAATGGAACTAACCTGCTGGAGGGACAGATATGTTTGTTGCCGGGGTAACAGTCACTTAGCACCCAACTGGCTGTCATACGCCTCACCTGGAGGACAACCAAGGGAGAGAATGTGCAGACAGGAACACTGTAGTACCACACACAGGGTAAACACACTACACACAGGGTTAACACACTACACACAGGGTAAACACACTACACACAGGGTTAGCACACTACACACAGGGTTAGCACACTACACACAGGGTTAACACCCTACACACAGGGTTAACACCCTACACACAGGGTTAACACCCTACACACAGGGTTAACACTCTACACACAGGGTAAACACCCTACACACAGGGTTAACACCCTACACACAGGGTAAACACCCTACACACAGGGTTAACACCCTACACACAGGGTTAACACCCTACACACAGGGTTAACACTCTACACACAGGGTAAACACCCTACACACAGGGTTAGCACACTACACACAGGGTAAACACCCTACACACAGGGTAAACACACTACACACAGGGTAAACACACTACACACAGGGTTAACACCCTACACACAGGGTTAACACCCTACACACAGGGTTAACACCCTACACACAGGGTAAACACCCTACACACAGGGTTAACACCCTACACACAGGGTTAACACCCTACACACAGGGTTAACACTCTACACACAGGGTAAACACCCTACACACAGGGTTAGCACACTACACACACAGGGTAAACACCCTACACACAGGGTAAACACACTACACACAGGGTAAACACACTACACACAGGGTTAACACTCTACACACAGGGTTAACACTCTACACACAGGGTTAACACACTACACACAGGGTAAACACACTACACACAGGGTAAACACACTACACACAGGGTAAACACACTACACACAGGGTAAACACACTACACACAGGGTAAACACACTACACACAGGGTAAACACTCTACACACAGGGTTAACACACTACACACAGGGTAAACACACTACACACAGGGTAAACACACTACACACAGGGTAAACACACTACACACAGGGTAAACACACTACACACAGGGTAAACACACTACACACAGGGTAAACACACTACACACAGGGTAAACACACTACACACAGGGTAAACACACTACACACAGGGTAAACACACTACACACAGGGTAAACACCCTACACACAGGGTAAACACTCTACACACAGGGTAAACACCCTACACACAGGGTAAACACTCTACACACAGGGTAAACACACTACACACAGGGTAAACACTACACACAGGGTAAACACTACACACAGGGTAAACACTACACACAGGGTAAACACTCTACACACAGGGTAAACAACCTACACACAGGGTAAACACCCTACACACAGGGTAAACACACTACACACAGGGTAAACACTACACACAGGGTAAACACTACACACAGGGTAAACACTCTACACACAGGGTAAACACTCTACACACAGGGTTAACACTACACACAGGGTAAACACACTACACACAGGGTAAACACACTACACACAGGGTAAACATACTACACACAGGGTAAACACACTACACACAGGGTAAACACACACTACACTCTACACACAGAGTTAAAACACACCACACAAGGTTAACACACACTCTTTTAATCAGTGTTTGTCTAATTTGAGCCCAGTCTTCTGGATATTCCTATAAGGAAATTGACACACTGTCATGACACTGCCTCCAGGCTCCATCTAGGAGTCATCACATGGAATGAGATCGCAACAGAGAGCACTGTCTCTCTCTCACACACACACACACACGCACACACACACATACACACACACACACACATACACACACACACCCATTCACTCACACACACACACACACACACACACACACACACACACACACACACACACACACACACCCATACACACACACACACACACACACACACACACACACACACACACACACACACACACACACACACACACACACACACACACACACACACACACACACACACATATAATGAATGTTCTCCTGAAGGGAGGGCTTTATGAAGTGTTGTCTGCCTCGTTATGTGCTGTGAGGACCATGGGGAGGGGAGACATGTTTGTCCGAAGGGCAGAACGTTGATAAGAGGTGAACCGCGTGTTCTCCTCAGAGGACTCCAAGTTCATCAGATTATTGTTGTAGATTGAGTTGTGAGGACAACGGTTTCTATTCCAGATGTACATTTCCAACGTTTCACGTGACCCACACTATAAAGATTAACTGGCGTCTTTCATCAGTGCTTCTGTGGTGTTTCAGACCACATTCTATATGGAAAGCTGTCACACATCATTCTTGGAAAATTGAATCTTGTTATTACGTGACATGTCCCTGAATGTATTGGTTCATTCACTGTCCCTCAGGCCAGGGTCAACACCTGATGACAGATCCTCATTCACTGTCCTTCAGGCCAGGGTCAACACATGATGACAGATCCTCATTCACTGTCCCTCAGGCCAGGGTCAACACATGATGACAGATCCTCATTCACTGTCCCTCAGGCCAGGGTCAACACATGATGACAGATCATTTCACTGTCCCTCAGGCCAAGGTCAACACATGATGACAGATCATTTCACTGTCCCTCAGGCCAGGGTCAACACATGATGACAGATCATTTCACTGTCCCTCAGGCCAGGGTCAACACATGATGACTGATCCTCATTCGCTGTCCCTCAGGCCAGGGTAAACACATGATGACAGATCCTCATTCACTGTCCCTCAGGCCAGGGTCAACACATGATGACAGATCCTCATTCACTGTCCCTCAGGCCAGGGTCAACACATGATGACAGATCCTCATTCACTGTCCCTCAGGCCAGGGTCAACACATGATGACAGATCCTCATTCACTATCCCTCAGGCCAGGGTCAACACATGATGACAGATCCTCATTCACTGTCCCTCAGGCCAGGGTCAACACATGATGACTGATCCTCATTCACTGTCCCTCAGGCCAGGGTCAACACATGATGACAGATCCTCGTTTACCGTCAACACATGATGACAGATCAGCTGTCTGCAGGTGTAGCGTAGACCCTGTCTTATACACGACACCAACAGTAGTGCCCAGTCATAACCTAATGTGCCTCCCCCATAACAACTGACAGGAAGGCTTTCTAGCTAGAAGCTTCTCTGTGGTTAGTAAGGTGTGCGTGCCAAATGGAACCCTGTTCACTATACAGTGCCCTACTTTTGATTAGAATCTGTAGTGCACTACGTAGAGAATAGGGTGCCCTTTTTTTGGACACAGACTATGTGCAGCTAACCGATCGCTGCAGCTGTACATAGTCCATCGGTAAATAGCCCACCCATTTTCACCTACCTCATCCCCATACTGTTTTTATTTATTTACCTTTCTGCTCTTTTGCACATCAATATCTCTACCTGTACATGACCATCTGATCATTTATCACTCCAGTGCTAATCTGCAAAATTGTAATTATTCGCCTACCTCCTCATGCCTTTTGCACACAATGTATATAGACTCCCCTTTTTTTTCTACTGTGTTATTGACTTGTTAATTGTTTACTCCATGTGTAACTCTGTGTTGTCTGTTCACACTGCTAAGCTTTATCTTGGCCAGGTCACAGTTGCAAATGAGAACTTGTTCTCAACTAGCCTACCTGGTTAAATAAAGGTGTTCTCAACTAGCCTACCTGGTTAAATAAAGGTGAAATAAAAAAATAAAAAAATGTGTCTCCTCTGCTTCTCCTGCCCACTAGTTACTATCGTGAAGGTGATCGTAAAGCTCTGCCAACAACAGCACTTAGTCTGAGGCTTGTAGGCAGCAGGGGAGTGGCAGTAGGGGCTCAAATGGCACCCTATTCCCTATGTAGTGCACTACTTTTGACCGGGGCCTATAGGGCTTTGGTCAACAGTAGTGTACTATATATGGTGAATAGGGTGCGATTTGGGTCTTTAGTCTGATGCAGGCTGCAGGGGGAAGTTGGGGGAGGGGCTCAAGGACAAACACATTATTCGGGACGTTCTCGTCTAGACAGAGTGAACAACAAGCTACATGAAGCCTGGAGGTCGGCAAAGGTCAGATTCCTTTATCAACAGTTAATCTCACACCAAGTCCAAACCAGATTCATCTAGCGTTGGTCCTCCGTGTTGGTTTTGGTTTGAAATACACATCAAACCAACCCCAAGAGGACGTACACTGAGTGTACAAAACATTAAGAACACCTTAATATTTTAGTTACATCCCCTTTTGCCCTCGGAGAAGCTTCAATTCATCGGGTCAGAAACTCTACAAAGTGTTGAAAGCGTTCCACAGGGATGCTGGTTCATATTGACTACAATGCTTCCCACAGTTGTGTCAAGTTGGCTGGATGTCCTTTAGGTGGTGGACCCTTCTTAATACACACAGGAAACTGTTGAGAGTGAAAAACCCAGCATCGTTGCAGTTCTTGACACAAACCAGTGTTCCTGACACCTACTACCACACACTGAAAGAGCAGGTGTTCATAATCTTGTGTCCACTCAGTGTAGTTTAGTGTTCTCAATCACTCATCTACTCCACCTGCTATGAAACTAGCTACTGACAACACTGAAGACTAGCTACTGATAAACGCAGAAGACTAGCTACTGATAAACACAGCAGACTAGCTACTGATAAACAGCCTCGGGGGTTTGAATTTGCAATCTTCCGGTTACTAGTCCAACGCTCTTAACAACTAGGCTACCCTGCCACTAATGGATCCACATTAGTTCCTGCCAAGGCAGCAGCTACTCTTCCTGAGGTTTATTATGGATCTCCAGCTACTCTCCCTGGGGGTTTATTATGGATCTCCAGCTACTCTCTCTGGGGGTTTATTATGGATCTCCAGCTACTCTCTCTGGGGGTTTATTATGGGTCTCCAGCTACTCTTCCTGAGGTTTATTATGGATCTCCAGCTACTCTACCTGGGGGTTTATTATGGATCTCCAGCTACTCTCTCTGGGGGTTTACTATGGATCTCCAGCTACTCTCCCTGGGGGGTTATTATGGATCTCCAGCTACTCTCTCTGGGGGTTTATTATGGATCTCCAGCTACTCTCTCTGGGGGTTTATTATGGGTCTCCAGCTACTCTTCCTGAGGTTTATTATGGATCTCCAGCTACTCTCCCTGGGGGTTTATTATGGATCTCCAGCTACTCTCCCTGGGGGTTTATTATGGATCTCCAGCTACTCTACCTGGGGGTTTATTATGGATCTCCAGCTACTCTCTCTGGGGGTTTATTATGGATCTCCAGCTACTCTCCCTGGGGGGTTATTATGGATCTCCAGCTACTCTCTCTGGGGGTTTATTATGGATCTCCAGCTACTCTCCCTGGGGGTTTATTATGGATCTCCAACTACTCTCTGGGGGTTTATTATGGATCTCCAGCTACTCTCTCTGGGGGTTTATTATGGATCTCCAGCTACTCTCTCTGGGGGTTTATTATGGATCTCCAGCTACTCTCTCTGGGGGTTTATTATAGATCTCCAGCTACTCTCCCTGGGGGTTTATTATGGATCTCCAGCTACTCTCTCTGGGGGTTTATTATGGATCTCCAGCTACTCTCCCTGGGGGTTTATTATAGATCTCCAGCTAACGTAGCTATAACGTAGCTATAGTGTAGCTATAATGTAGCTATAACGTAGCTATAATGTAGCTATAACGTAGCTATAGTGTAGCCATAGTGTAGCTATAGTGTAGCTATAATGTAGCTATAACGTAGCTATAACGTAGCTATAATGTAGCTATAGTGTAGCTATAATGTAGCCATAGTGTAGCTATAACGTAGCTATAGTGTAGTTGTAATGTAGCTATAACGTAGCTATAACGTAGCTATAGTGTAGCTATAGTGTAGCTATAATGTAGCTATAACGTAGCTATAACGTAGCTATAATGTAGCTATAGTGTAGCCATAGAGTAGCTATAACGTAGCTATAACGTAGCTATAGTGTAGCTATAATGTAGCTAGTCTAGTTGCCTCTATTGATGGTAAAACATTTCAGTTTGTCACATGTCACTGTATGGAAAACCGTTTTTTTCCACCCATTCATTTGTAAAACATTTGGAGTTCTTTGTGTAATGGAAAGCGCTCTACAAATAAAATCTATTTACTGTCGTCACCTCATAGATAAAACGGTCCTGCAGAAGCAGAAATGAAGAATCCTAACTTTGTACGTGGAAAAAAAATAACAACAGAAGGTTTCAACATTTCAACGTTTCACCGTCTAATCCAGAATATATAGAAAGAGTTTAATTTCCTCCTAAATATGTTTCTCACCCTACCACTATATGTTAATCAAACGAATACAGGGGTACGCCAGCTGTAAAATAATAAAACCGCTTTAAACCCCTCCCATCCACACGGGTTCTGTCTGTTTTAGTTCAACCACCCTACTTCCCCCCCTTTACCACCCATACAGAACACCACCTGAACTACAACCCTATACCACCCACCAAATATACCACCCATAAAGAACACCGCCCTAAACCACCCGAACTGCCACCCTACGCCACCCATAAACACCACCCACCAAATATACCACCCATAAAGAACACCACCCTAAACCACCCGAACTGCCACCCTACGCCACCCATAAACACCACCCACCCAATATACCACCCATAATGAACGGCCACCCTATGCCACCCACTGGGAACTACCACCCATAAATAACAACCCACCCTGTACCACCCATACAGAACTGCCACCGTATGCCACGCATAAACACCCACCCTATACCACCCATAACTACCACACTATAGCACCCATAACTACCACACTATACCACCCATAAGGAACTACCACACTATACCACCCATACATAACTACCACAATATACCACCCTACCACCCATAACTACCACAATATACCACCCATAACTACCACACTATAGCACCCATAACTACCACCCTATACCACCCATACATAACTACCACCCTATACCACCCATAACTACCACAATATACCACCCATAACTACCACACTATACCACCCATAACTACCACACTATACCACCCATAACTACCACACTATACCACCCATAACTACCACACTATACCACCCATAACTACCACACTATACCACCCATAAGGAACTACCACACTATAGCACCCATAACTACCACACTATAGCACCCATAAGGAACTACCACACTATAGCACCCATACATAACTACCACAATATACCACCCTACCACCGTATACCACCCATAACTACCACACTATACCACCCATAAGGAACTACCACACTATAGCACCCATACATAACTACCACAATATACCACCCTACCACCGTATACCACCCATAACTACCACACTATACCACCCATAAGGAACTACCACACTATACCACCCATACATAACTACCACAATATACCACCCTTCCACCATATATCACCCATAACTACCACACTAAACCACCCATACATAACTACCACCATATACCACCCATAAAGTACACCCACCCTATAGCATCCATAAGGAACTACCACCCTATACCACCCATATATAACTACCACAATATACCACCCTACCACCATATACCACCCATAACTACCACCCATAAAGAACACCCACCCTATACCACCCATTAGGAACTACCACACTATACCACCCATAAGGAATACCACCCATACATAACTACCACCCATTAGGAACTACCACACTATACCACCCATAAGGAACTACCACACTATATCACCCATACATAACTAGTACCATATACCACCCATAAAGAACACCCGCCCTATAGCATCCATAAGGAACTACCACCCTATACCACCCATACATAACTGCCACACTATACCACCATACCATCATACACCACCCATAACTACCACCCATAAAGAACGACCACCCTATACAGCACATAAGGAACTATCACCCATAAATAACTACCACCCCATACCACCCATAAGGAAGTACCACCAATGAATAACTACCACCCATAAGGAAGTACCACCCATGAATAACTACCACCCCACACCACCCATAAGGAACTACCACCCCACACCACCCATAAGGAACTACCACCCTATACCACACATAAGGAACTACCACCCTATAACACACATAAGGAAGTACCACCCATAAGGAAGGACCACCCTATACCACACATAAGGAACTACCACCCTCCACCACCCATAAGGAACTACCACCCATAAGGAAGTACCGCCCATAAGGAACTACCACCCATACGGAACTACCACCCATAAGGAACTACCACCCATAAGGAACTACCACCCATAAGGAACTACCACCCATGAATATCTGCTGTAATATCCGCAAGCTATCTGCCCATTGAGACTTATGTAACAGTCCCAGTCAGGCAGGATAACCCCTGTCAGATGTGAACATTACATTCACTGTTCGCCTCTTCTGCATCATTTGCCTCCCGACCGCCCTCCTCAGCCTCAGCTGTACGGGACTGGGAGGGAGGGAGCGGCATCCGTGGAGATTACATAACCCTGTTGAAATATACCCCCAGTCACATGTTAGACTACACTCAGCCTGGCCCGCCCCAGACACACAGGCAGGCAAGCAGACATAGTTGGGCTGGCAGTGTTCCAGGAGCTAACACACTGTCATTAAACATTCAACTGTGATCTGCTCCATTCTACTCCTCTCTTCCTCTCTGTCCTGCCTCTCTCCCTCTCTGTCCTGCCTCTCTTCCTCTCTGTCCTGCCTCTTACCCTCTCTGTCCTGCCTCTCTCCCTCTCTCCCTCTCTGTCCTCCCTCTCTCCCTCTCTGTCCTGCCTCTCTCCCTCTCCACTCTCTGTCCTGCCTCTCTCCCTCTCTGTCCTCCCTCTCTTCCTCTCTGTCCTGCCTCTCTTCCTCTCTGTCCTGCCTCTCTTCCTCTCTGTCCTGCCTCTCCCCCTCTCTATCCTGCCTCTCTCCCTCTCTTTCCTGCCTCTCTCCCTCTCCCCTCTCTGTCCTGCCTCTCTCCCTCTCTGTCCTGCCTCTCTCCCTCTCTGTCCTGCCTCTCTCCATCTCTGTCCTGCCTCTCTCCCTCTCTGTCCTGCCCCTCTCCCTCTCTGTCCTGCCTCTCTCCCTCTCTCCCTCTCTGTCCTGCCTCTCTCCATCTCTGTCCTGCCTCTCTCCCTCTCTGTCCTGCCTCTCTCCATCTCTGTCCTGCCTCTCTCCCTCTCTGTCCTGCCTCTCTCCCTCTCTGTCCTGCCTCTCTCCCTCTCTGTCCTGCCTCTCTCCCTCTCTGTCCTGCCTCTCTCCATCTCTGTCCTGCCTCTCTCCCTCTCTGTCCTGCCTCTCTCCATCTCTGTCCTGCCTCTCTCCATCTCTGTCCTGCCTCTCTCCCTCTCTGTCCTGCCTCTCTCCCTCTCTGTCCTGCCCCTCTCCCTCTCTGTCCTGAATCTCTTCCTCTCTGTCCTGCCTCTCCCCATCTCTGTCCTGCCTCTCTCCCTCTCTGTCCTGCCTCTCTCCCTCTCTGTTCTGCCTCTCCCCCTCTGTCATGCCTCTCTCCCTCTCTGTCCTGCCTCTCTCCCTCTCTCCCTCTCTGTCCTGCCTCTCTATCCTGCATCTCTCCCTCTCTGTCCTGCCTCTCTCCCTCTCTATCCTGCCTCTCTCCCTCTCCCCTCTCTGTCCTGCCTCTCTCCCTCTCTGTCCTGCCTCTCTCCATCTCTGTCCTGCCTCTCTCCCTCTCTGTCCTGCCTCTCTTCCTCTCTGTCCTGCCTCTCCCCATCTCTGTCCTGCCCCTCTCCCTCTCTGTCCTGCCTCTCTCCCTCTCTGTCCTGCCTCTCCCCCTCTGTCATGCCTCTCTCCCTCTCTGTCCTGCCTCTCTCCCTCTCTCCCTCTCTGTCCTGCCTCTCTATCCTGCATCTCTCCCTCTCTGTCCTGCCTCTCCCCCTCTCTGTCATGCCTCTCTCCCTCTCTATCCTGCCTCTCTCCCTCTCCCCTCTCTGTCCTGACTCTCTCCCTCTCTTTCCTGCCTCTCTCCCTCTCTCCCTCTCTATTCTGCCTCGCT